>NW_019384634.1:99619-171149 GCF_000671375.1 Centruroides sculpturatus
TAGAGAGGTTGAGGCGCACGTTTTAAACGTGTAAACGTGTACGTGTGACGTTCGGCGCCGCTTTCCCGTAAGCCTAAAAGTTTGACGATGGTGTTTGAAATGTCGAGCGTGATTCCACCGACTATCCAAACACCATTGTCAAACTTTTAGGCTTACGGGAAAGTGGCACCGAATGTCACACGTACACGTTTACACGTTTAAAACGTGCGCCTCAACCTCTCTAATACCAAGTGCATTGTGTCTGTTTGCTTAAATTATATACAGATAACAGCCAAACTACTAGTAATGGACTTGCAAGGAAAAAAACAAAGAAAACAATTGAACCAAATGCCGAAATTCTATTGGGCTAGTTTAAGGCAAATTACTAAATGGTTGGTGTTTACCTATATTATGTATCGGGTCTAGCGATGTTTTGAAAACAATTGAAGCAGCAGAAATGCAACCCCTAAGACAATTCATTGATCAACTACACAAAATTAAAGAAAAATCAAACATACTATTAAGAACTAAAAAAATGAACATCATTGTAGATGAAATAAATGCATTTAGAAGGTAGATATTATGTGGAGAGAAAAGACTAGAAGAGATTAACAAAAATAATTTTTTTTATTTTATAACTTCAATTTTATAATAAGTTTACCATAAAACTAACTCATGTTTTACAATGAAAAGGAGACTTAAAACGTACTTATTAATTTTATCTTTGTGCCACCGCTAGAGGACTATTTTAACTTTTTTGCATCGTATGGCAGACGAGTAGCCTACAATAAAAGGTTGACTCTAAACTCCGCCATAGAATTGTTATTACCTCAACAGCATGCAAAGGGACCGAAAGAAATTGACTCGTATTGTATGTATAGTCTCAAGAAATAATTTCTTTCTGTTATAGTTATTACCAATTTTTGTACTTTTATTTTTTAGACTAGTTCATTAACACTTGCCCTTACATTGAGAATGTGAAGGATCCAGAAAAAATTAGAATATTCTGAGAACAAATTTTAGTTGATATTAGATTATTAGAAGTTATCTCATTTATAATTTTGTCCGCCTAAAATAGCATTTCAGTTGCAAAATGTTTTAAAGTTTAAATACGCAAATTGATGTTATACTAGGGACTCAGCCCCTAATATAATAATACAGCAATAAAATTTTTAAATTCTAATATATTTGATTGTGTATGATTACTTCCACTTGTGATCTACTTTACAGATCCCAATGGGAATAATCAATTTACAACATAATGATACAGATCAGCATGGAGAATTTCTCAGAAATATGAAGAATTCCTGCAAACCCCTGAAATTTAGATCTTGCTTGGTTAATGAAGCTAGATTTTCAGCTTCTATACTCTGAAATATCTTAAGGTTTGTTCATCCACTGGTCTTTCTTTACTTAAGGATCTTTTTTTTTCAGCAAAAAGAGTTCAATTAATCTTCCAAACATCAACAGTGAAAAGACTTTAGATTTTGTCAGAGTTGGTGTACATAGCTATTCATAACGGATATTCAAGTTTAATAAAAGATTCCATGGTCATAAGAGGAAAATTTGCATTATGTCTCCAAACTAGGCCAATGACCAAAATTACAGTGAGGAAGGTTAAAGAAAAATGCTTGAGAAAGATATAATTTATATGAGGAACTAAGGATGAGTTTTGATGCTTAACTTTAAGTGTCACAGTAATGTTAGTTCAGGAAACTCATTTTCATGACTGAACAAGTATGCAATATTAAGATAAGTATATACTTGGATAGGTGCTCAGTAAAGCAGGCAAAGTTGCATCAATGTGCACACACTTTGTAATATTGCAGTTGCAATCAAGTAAAATTTAGATCAAGAGTATTCAGACAGAGATGTTTTTTTCAGTATCAGGGGTCACCCTGTTTTTTTTTTTATAGCAATTGCAACTATTGTATGAAAAATGAGAAGTTTTAAGAAAGGGTGATTTGAACTGAATACAGAAGAATGTGTGTGAAGATTTGTTTTGTGTTAAACTGGAAGGGTAATTCTTGACTATTAGGTAGTGTTTAATATTTACTATTAGAATGATGTTCCTGAAAATGAGTCATGAAAATCTGTAAGTACTTGGAAACTGGAATATTAATGATATAAACTCCAAATAAACAGTTAACAAATATTTGATCAAGTGTATTTTTCTTTTGAAATAACAGTATGATAACCTTTTAAATGAATTTTTATAAAATACAAATATTGACAATGAAAACAAAAATTTCTGGATTAATTGTATTTTTTTTACTTTTATAAATTCTTTATTTGTACTGTATATTATAGACCAATTTAAAACTGAATGTATTTTACAAATTATACACATTTGTGCAAAATCTATGAAAGAATGAATACTTAAATATTTTAACATGTATTTATGTTAGAAAAAAAAATTACTCAAATTTCTTACTTATGTAATGATTATATCTTTTCAAATTTCAGATACTCATGCTCTTTAAATGCATAATGAGAATTAATAAAATAATAATCAAAATCTTAAATTTTTTTTTTGCAATTCCTAAAAACCAAACACGAAACTATATTAACAAGATATTTTAAATCCAAATTTCACTAGTTTCTAGTTAATGCATTAATATATATAAACCTTAATTTCTCTCTCTCTCTTTCTAAACGTAATGTTTCTTCTCTATGCTTTCGTTCTAAACTTCTATTTCTTAAACGTTCTGCAGATCTTTTTTCCATTTCTCTGAACTCTCTCTCTCTTTGACGACGACGTTGAAGTAGTCTTTCTTCCTAAGATAAATGAACAAATGATTAACAATATTCTATTATTATAATCACACATTTAGTCATAAATAATTTTAATTGTTACAATATCACCATATAAGTATGCCAATTAAAACATTGAAAAATTAAATTCTTTTCAATGTATTAAAATATAAAACAGTAACAACAAAAAATGTTAGAATGTAAGTTATGAATCAAAATAATTTAGTTTATCATTATGCTTTATCATCAATTTTAATATTTTCATTTATAATTCTTATTGTGGTATTTTTTCATTTCAATTATACAAAAATCAAATATACAGAAAATTTTTAAAATAAATTTTGATAAATACTTTCAATTTACTTTGTTTCTGGTTACTTTTGTTTAAATTTTTTAAACTGCCACCAATCTAATCAATATAAGTGATAGAAGAATACTTAAACTTATTACCAATTATAAATTATAATGTAATAGCTTTTGTTGTTTTCAATTGTTTATTCAGTAGATTAGTGTTTATACTATTTTATAATTGATGGTATTTCACTTTTTATTTTTATAAATTTTAAATAAAAATTTTCCTACAATATACATCATAGTGTAGAATTTGTTTAGTATTGTCTAAAATTTAAGGTTGATAAGTTTTTGGTATTTCTTATTTATTCTTAATGCTATGGAAATGTAAAAATGACAGTATTGCCATAATACTTTTAACAAATTGCTTGACAGGCTTAATGCATTAAATTAATAAACATTGTAAAAAAGCTGAATATCTGTTAATAACTTTTTGAAAGATTATCTGGCAACTAAATCTAATATTTATAGTTATTTATATATTTATTTATTATGTTCCTTTTAAACAATTTAACTCTCTTTTTGATATAAATATTTAAAACTGTAAGATATATTCAACAAAACTTTGAAACACATTATGAATTTTAAATAAAATTGACGATGAAAATGCTTAAATTATTTTCTTTTATGTTTATTTACCAGTACCAGTTATAATATATATCTCACTGGCCTGATGACTGAGGTAGTTAGAGCATCAGCTTATCCAGGATCAAAGATAAGATAACCAGGCAGATAAAAAAAAAAGAAGAAAAAAAAACACATTTTTTGGGATGGTCTGTCCTGTCCTCGATACAATAGTTCCTGTTCCTCACCACTCTCAGTTGCCCCAATGGTTCTGGCTGAACTCATTATGAGCAGAAAAAAATTTCTTGGTTCCCATAAGGCAGAAAGAAATATATGCATAACATAAATTAATTAAAATATCTATAACCATGAGGCAGATAATAGTAAGGGCTTATCACACCAATGATAATGGGCACAAATGCTCAGGAATCAAAGTAAAAAATTTAATAAAACAAAAAGGGGTGTACAATAAGATGATTACATAAGTATGAAAACTGAAAAACCCAAAATGCATTTTGGACTGTTTTCCAATAGAAAATAGTCCTTCACCAGTTTGTAATAACTAAAGGTTTTAGTATACTTAAAAAAATTATACAAGGTTAAAAAATTAAACTTAAAACTATGCCAAAAGCTACACAATATATAAAGATGAAAATGTTACCATGACTGTATGAGCAGTAAGCATTATCAATGTAAACAGGAGTAATAATTCTTCATAATGTTGCATGGTAGTGTGACATATAGGGTGCAAAAACAGTAAGACAATAGAGTTGCAGGCTAAGACATTACTACAAGATGCAGGGAGCAGTTACAAAGGAGGTGTGTTACCTTCCACATCTGGTGACCAAGTGGTGATAACATATAACACAATCAGATGTCAGTGTTAATTTTATCTATTTCATTCTTTAATAGATGAGGGCTTATGCACAAATATCGAATGGGATCTAGGCAAATTATTCTATAGATGTAACAAAATTATTACAGAAATTGATTTTAGCCCTAGGTATAATTAAATTAATTAAAATATCTGTTTCTATTGGAAAATGGTCCGAAATGCATTTTGGGTTTTTTGGTTTCCATACTTATTTAATCATCTTATTGTACACCCCCCTTTTTGTTTTTATTAAATGTTTTTAGTTTAGATTCCTGAGCATTTGTGCCCATTATCACAATATGCATTTGATTAAAAACCTCACCAATTCAGACTTTCACTAATTTGGACTAGGGTTTCCCTCAATTAGTCCAAGGTTCTTTCTATTGTATATTTTACAGATTAACTATAAAATGAAAAATGAGATTTTATAGAAACATAATATAAGTCTATCGTAATGAATAAAAAAAATTAGCAAAGATAATACAGTAAAACCTTGGTTTATGAACTTAATTCATTCCTAAAAGTTGTTTGGAAACCGATTTGTTCTCAAACCAAAACAATTTTCCCATAAGTAACAATATAAATTGGATTAATCTGTTTCCGACCCCAAAACAAAAACATTTTTTTTTTACCTTTTTAACAATATTTCATCTGTAAAAATGCCTACAAATACAATATAATATTATATTATAACATACCAAACTAAATAACAAATAAAGTTTATAAATAAGAAAGACAATTTCATTCATCCTTATCCATGCTGAGAAATCTTGATGGCACGAGTGGAGGATGGAGAGGAAGTGGAAGGGAAGGGATGCTATTTTTTGGAATGGGAGTTCCCCTCCATAACATCAGGAAACTGTACTTCAGGAGTTTTTTTCTTTTTACACCTTTTGGATTTTCTGCTTCTCACTAGCAGATTCTGCCTGGGACTCATTAGGTCTCTTTTTCACTAAAAATTTATCTAATGAAATTTGCCTTTGTCTACATTTCACAATGTTACAGACATGAGACATAGAATTGTCATTGAAAAGATTAATGACATGGCTTGCTACTACCTTATCACGGTGATACCTTTCATCAAAACTTTGCACTTCACTCCATTTTCACACATCATTAATAAGAGCACTAGGCATATCCTCCCTTTTCTCCTCTTTCTCCATGGACAGCTCCTCACATATATCCTTCTGTTATTCTTTGAAGGAGTTCAAGTTCATAGGTAGACAACTTGGTACCATGTTCCTTCACCAGCTTTTCAACATGATCATTGTCAGCTTCCAGGCCCATACTTTTGCTCAGAGATACAAGGTCATTGACAACTCTAGCAGGTTCTGTCTTGAATTCTGCAAATCTCTCTCTGCAACATAATCAGGCCAGAGGTTCCTTCAGGCTGAGTTCAAGGTCCTGCTAGTCACTTGTTGCCAGGTCTTGACCTAAGCAATGGAAGATATTGAAGTGGTTCTTCCAAAAGTCGTGAAGAGTTTACTCCATGTCAGAGGTAACCTCGAAGCACCTTTGAAAATGTGCTTGGGCATAATAATTTTTAAAGTTAGATATGATGTGTTGATTCATTGGCTGAATCAGTGGAGTTATATCAGGAGGCAGAAACTTCATGGTGATGAAGGTGAACTCTTCCAGTAACTCTGCCTCCATGACCAGGGGTTGGCAGGAGCATTGTCCATCAAAAGCAGGCACTTCGGTGGCAAGTAATTTTCATTAAGATATTTTCTTACACTAGGAGCAAAAACTTCATAAACCCATTTCTGGAAAAACTGTCTGGTCACCCAAGCTTTACCATTAGCTCTCCAAATGACATAACAACTTGCTTTTCATAACATCATTTCTCTTAAATACATGGGGTTCTCCAAATGATACACAAGCAAAGGTTTCACCTTAAAATTGCCACAAAGCAAAAGAATTAGCTTGTCCTTCATTGGCTTGTGTCCAGACAAAACTTTTTCCTCTTGGATTGTATGTTCAGTTTGGTATTTTATACTGAAACAATCCAGTTTCATCACATTTAAACACTTCCTGGGGGATAAAACCCTAAGCAGTCACGTATGCACAAAATTCTTTCACAAACTTTTTGGCATCTTTTTGTTCACACTTGAAGCCTCTCCATGCCAAACCACGCTATGTACACCACTTTGCTTCTTAAACTTTTTAAACCATCCTTGACTACCATTAAACACATCAGTCTCAGAATGTGAACCTGGGATTTTCTTGAACAAATTTTAGTGCAAAAGTCTTTCTTGTTTTCTCACAAATGATAGTCTCCGAAATATTGTCACCAGCCAACTGCTTTTTATCCAAATCAAGAGCAACTTTTCCATTTCTTTTAAGTCTGTGATCTTTGCTTGGTGATCATAGCCATTCCTTTGGCAACAGTAGTATCCTTTATAGTTCTTGAGAATGGTACAGATTGATGACTTTCCTAAGTCAAACTGCAAAGCCAGATCTGAAACACAAATGACATTTTCATGCTTCTGCATGATGTCTTTTCTTCACTTCTTGTTATTTTCACTCTTTTCCTGTTTGGCTTTATGCTTACAATAGCTTTCTTAAGTCCCAAAGTGGCTTATGAAATTAATAATAATAATAAAAAAAGAACATAAGAAATAATGCAAAATGTAATAAAAATCATCAAAGTCAAAGAACAGTTTGCTGCAAAGTGATGCTATGCTGCTGGATCCACAGATTAGAGACAGACTGATGGACAACTTCGAGAAAATCATGTGACTAAAGATATGCAGTGCACCATCTGCTAAAGCATGACATGAAAATAATCAAACAATTTACATTTTCTGTTTAACATGAGAGACATCATTAATTTCAATTTACCATAGTGTAAGATTTCCTTTGTTTCTAGTACTGTGGTTTATAATTTAATTTAAAAATAAAAAATAAATAGAGTTAAGTATAATTTATGAAAGCAATAATTTGCTATTGTTCACTTTTCCAGAAAATTCAGAACAGCTATTAATATTTTTGTACGATAAGTAATTTTTTTTCTGGTTTACAGATATCCATGTTTTTCTAAAAGATGCTCATTAAAAGTTCTTGCATTTAATTAATACTGTTAAATATAATGCTGAACATCAATTATTTACTAAAGAGAAATAATTTTAAAAAATATATTTAATAACAAATTTTTGTTATTTAATTTCAGTTTAGCACCTTTAAGTACGAATTACTGGATGCCATTTACATTAATAAAAACCGCATTAATGTCAATTAATGCGGTTTGTATTAATTAATTTGTTTTAATGTGTGATGTGTACCAAAAATCAATAGTAATATCTTACCTGCATACACATTAAAATCTAATTTGAATAACAACATTATCAATGATTTGTGTTATAATGTCTAATGATGAAAGGCAATCTAGAATCTTGGCGCCACTACTAAATCGGTACTCCTGTTGTTAATTGGTACAGCTATCAACTTTCTTGGACATAGAAAGTATAGGAAGTTGACCATTGGTGGCTGGCTTTGCCAAATAGCTTGTTTGGAAACTGAGTTATTGTACAGCAACCAGAGCAAATATGGTGTTCAAAATTTTGTTTGTAAATAGTTCCATTCATAACCCAAGGTATAACTGTATTAGTTATCTTCATTTAAATATCAAATTTATGCTTAACTACATCTTAATTACAATTATATTCAATATTATTTACTTTACTGCATAAAAAAATAATTTTAAAAAAATCTAAAGACTTGCAATGTAAATGTGTAACAAATCAACATGTACTTAAAACAAAAATAATTAAAATAACTTAAATATAAATATGGACAAAATAATAAATGCAAAAATTAAGAAAACTTGTTTTATTTCAAATTAGTTTTGATTGTGTGTTCTGTGAGAAAAACCAGAATTCATTTTGCTCTTAGTTTTATTTAGTTACATTTATTTTGGAGATTTTGTTTAGTTTAGTCCCTGCCAGAAAAAATGCAAAGCTGACCATCTTCTATCTCTTTGGATACCATAAGCTATATGAAACCAAACTAACTTTGAGACAAGCCAAAAAAAGGTATCATAAATCCTCTTTATTTCCTGATAAAATAATTATTATGGAATTATCAGAACTAGAGTAGCTGTCAGCTGGAAACATAAAAAGTAAACGCCCACCAAGATATGTAAATGATGTAGGCAACTGATGGCAATAATTATATTATTTACCCTAGCATACCTTATTAGCAGAGGCAGGACTAATTGAATCAAAAATAATTTTAGTATAATAATATGAATCATTTTGAAAACTGCCAAACAGTTTATATTGATGTAGCTATTAAAGAAAATATTTACCTTTATTTTTTGAAATGTAAGAAAGCTTGGTTTTGAATAACTGCGTCCTATAGATCTTCTTTCTCCAAAACTCCCATGTCTTCTATGACGAAGACCAATAGATTGGCTTCTTGAACTAACTCTCGATCTACTTGATCTACGTCCACGACTCCGTGATCTGCCCCTTACTCTATCTCTTGATTTCTCTCTTCCCTTAACTTCAACTTTCTCTTTCTCTTTAGATTCAGTTTCTTTTTCTGATTCAGCCTTTTTTTCTAAATAAAAAGATTATTTAAAAAAATTATAATAAGTGCACTTCTCATGTGCTTTCAAGAAAATCTACATTAAGAAATCCTCAATGATTTATAAGCAAATTTTACAAGCTCCATTTACCCAATGTTTCATGGCTTGGTGCTATCATTTCTTTCATGTTTGCAAAGTGTGGATTGAATCACAATGGTAAAATTTCTCCCTCCAAATAAGTGTAGAATCTTTACATAAATTAAATAATTAAAAATCACAAGAGTTTATACATTTAGTCTATTTATCTATTAATAAAAATGTGTATTTTTCTTTTTTAAACCTCTTGCCTTAAAAATTCTTTTTTCCCTGGAACTGTTGTCTACTACAAATATATTTAAAGATCTTTATTTCTAAAACTTAAAAACATAAAAAACACAAATAAACAAAAGAATGTTTTAATAATATTGGAAATAGATGTAACATGAAACAGGATGATATTTGTCATAAAAACATCAAAAACTATAAAAATATATGACATCTGACACATCAAATAAATGCTGTTTTTTACATTTATAAGGTTCTTTTTATAACCTCAACACCAAAGCATACTTCATTAACATTCATAAAATTTCTTTTTCATAAAAATTTCATGCCTATTTGGAGGGAATAAAAATTCTGTCACCAAAATTTGATCTAACAACCTCACAAATGTGAAAGAAAAAAATGATAACACCAAGCCACAAAGTTTTCAATAAACAAAGCTAACATAACTTGTTTATAAGTTATTAAAAATATCTTAATGTCAATTTTCTCAAAAACGAAAATGCTTGAGAAGTGCACTTTCTCCCTTTGCTTAATAAAGCTTTATATTGAGATTTATCCATACACAATATTATGTGGATCCATGACAGACACCTTATAAGGTCTCCCCATAAGTTAAAAATTTGTTTTTAACTTCACAGAAATTTCATTTTAAATAACAAAAGTATAAAACCTATTATAATTTGAATAAATATTCTAAAAACAACACAATAAATTTTTGAAATTTATTCTTTCATATCCTTTAAAAGTGATTATTTATAGAAAATAAAATACAATGGCATAAATATAAATTGTCCTTTTATCTTTAAAGCAATCTTCTTGAAGTAAAGCGTAACTGATTTGCCTTATAAATTTGTATAATTTTATTTTTTCTATCTGCTATTATCAAAATATGCAAAACAATTTAAATAATAGTAAAGTTCAGGCAAAAATTTCAAATTTTTGGAAAAATCTTTGTTTGTCTTAACAAAACAACAGTGCAAAAGACAACTTCAGTAAGTGAACCAACAAGTTATGCAAGCCAGACCTCTGTCTGTTCCTTTGCTTCCAGACACATTTACTTTAGATATTTATATAATTAGATATAAAAGAGAAATTTACATATGTACAGTATACACACACAATGCTCAACTAACAAAGATTACTACACCGATGTTCCCCATCAATATTGATGAATTTCGGTATAAAAATAGTGTTTGATATGATAATTCACCCCCAAATCTCTTCATTTTATGGACTGTAATAAGTTAGTTATTGAGGTATAACACATAAGAAAGTTTTCAGCTCAAAAACTGCTGCTTAGAGATTATGTGCCACAACACACCATCTACAATTTATATCAATAAATCATTTATTAATGGTTTGTATTTATTGATATAAATATTCAAATAAGATTAATTTAAAAATCACATTTTGTCTATAAGAATGTGACTAGTAACTTAAACTGAGAAAATATAATTTTTGCTACAATATGATGCAATGTGTGCGAGCATGGGACAGTTAATTAATGCATGTCACTCACATTATGACAACAAACAGTATTGCTTGCATGGCATTTCAAAGATGCTACACAACTGAACTATTATAGTCAAACTGTCACATTGCATCAAAAACTACAATTATATCTTCAATTTCTGCATTTTATCTACTATACAGCAATATAAAATATTTGTGTATTAAAAAAAAAATGCAGTTTTGATATTCATTTAAATGTAATTTGATCTAAAAATGAAAAAAAATAAACACATCAAATTTCAACTTGCAGTAAATTACCTCAAGTTTCACTGATTGACATTGGATTTGTTTGTAATCAGAAATTTATAGATTGTCTTTTACAATCAGGATAGTAATTTGACCGACCTCTCTCATTGGTTAGAGATTGGTCAAATTACAATGTCTTTGGCAAAATTCAAATTTATTTTATTACGATCATGTCTAGATATAAATATAAATTAATAAAAATTGTCCAGAATAAGTAATTCGGATATAATCAAAGAATGCAGTATATTAAATTTCTCATAGCAACAGATTGGTTGCTACAGAGTGATAAATTGAAAAAACATTGAAGAATTACAGTATCTAGTTAGGCTGAAGTATTTTGTTGTTCATAATTGAATAATTAAAGTTCTTTTCTATATGAATTCAGTTTTGAATTTAAAATTTTTTTTTGTTTTTATTTAATAATAATTTTCTTTTGCTTTTTTATTGTTTTTCATATCAAATTAGTTAAAGGATCACTATGCAAAATTTTGCAGAAATTTTATTAGTAAGAAATTATGAAGTTACTTTACCTTTCTTTTCAGTTTCTTTTGATACATTCTCATTCTCTTTCTTTTCTTTTAAATCTTCTTTCTTTTCTTTAGAATCTTTTTTAATTTCTTTTTTAATTTCCTCCTTTTTTTCTTTCACATCATCTTTTTTTTCTTTAGTCTGCACTTCTTTTTCTACTTCTGTAAGTGGTTAACAATTTAAATTCATTAAATATAAATAAATTAATTAATTTCCTATTTCATAAGACATGACCTTAATTTAGCAATTATTTCAAATTTAAAATTTTTTTTGAGGAACTTAGACAAACTTCTAATTCAGAGTCCAGAAGCAAACTATAATTATGATGATCATTATTAACTTTCTTAATTGAAGTTCTTGAAATTATACCAGTGAACATTAACAAATGAGGAAACATCAAAAGTATGAGGGAGAGTCAAAAAGTTAGGTGTACTCACATAAGAAAATAAATGTATTAAACACATGTGGCAAATACTAATATAAATAAATATTTTATATTAGTATTTGCCACATGTGTTTAATACATTTATTTTCTTATGTGAGTACACCTAACTTGAATGTATAGTTTAAGAGTTAATTTTCTGCATACTCAACTTGAGTATGGCATGAGTTTTTCTCTTCCATATTTGAAAAACTGCCACCCAATATATGATAAACACTCTCATGCCACATTTGTGACTTCACTAGTGATATTGGCAAAATCCTTTTCCATGAAGCCACCCACATGAAAATCATAAGGTACTGTACAAAAGATCTGAACTGTAGGGGAGATGTTTCTATACCACTCACTTGAATTTTCCATTAGGGCCTTTCTGACACATACTACCATTATGCAAAAATACAACATTTTGCTAGTTTTTCAGGTTAGCAATCTTTAATTGGCTGCATTCAGAAGAGTCAACAGTTCCAGAGCTGTTGAGTATTTCTCTGCTGAACTACCTCCACAGTAGCACTGTTTAGGAACGTGTTTGATATCTTGATGTCACATTCAGTAGCTTTTTTTATTACACTACCTACCACTAGCTGAAACTGACCAATAATGACTGCTTCTTGTTCCAACGCATATGCCACTCATCATTCAGCAGATGTAATTACGTAACAGCTACTAATTGAATCACCTTTGCTCAGTTACAACTGTAACTCTGCTGAACACAACCATTGTCTTTCTCAGTTTATTCAAATTTTTACAACATGATACTGCATTAATCATAGTGCCCTTGGGCATTAATGTTTGGGCACAATATTCATCACTACCTGGCATAAAATCACAATGATTTTGTCTTGGACTGATTGCCATCAGTTTTATATATAAGAATTATTTTTATTTTTTTAAATTATTTTCATTCTTGCTAAGATCCATTTCATCTTAAATGTATATAAGGTAATTTTAAAAATATTATTAAAATGCATATTTACATAAACAATTTTTAAGTATTATTAGACCAAGATATAATTTTTTTACAATTTATATCTTAGTCTATTAGTACATAGAAATTATAATTATTAAGATAAATTATTTTTAAAAGAAATATTTTTATACATACTTTTCTCGGGTGTTTTTTTGGCCTTTTTTAACTCAGTCTTAGGAGGAACTGGTTTCTGGGGAGCTTTTTTGGGTCCTGCAATTTTTGCTTCTGCTTTTCTAACTGCACTACTTGGTTCATGTTTAGTCTTAAATAAAAATAAATAAATATCATATAGTTAAAACATTTTAAAAGTAATCATTAAATTATTTGAAAACATTATATTGTAAAATAAAAGGTCATACATACTCTTTCTACAGATATCATTTTTCCATGCAATTCTGTACGATGTAAATGCTGTATACATTTTGCCGCTTCTTCACTATTTGACATTGTAACAAATCCATAACATCGTGTTCCCAGAGCACGAGTATTTGTGACAATTTTTGCTCCAATGACCTGAAAAAATTACAATGAATAATAATCTTTCTTCTCACAAAAGCCTTAAGCAAAATTAAATAAAATATTCAAGGAGTCTAAATATTTAGTACAATAAAATGTTTTTTGAACTAAATTCATTTTTTCACTAGATCACAAAATATTGTTTTATGAAGTGATAACTATTATAGTCAAACTGTCACATTGCATCAAAAACTNACATTGTAACAAATCCATAACATCGTGTTCCCAGAGCACGAGTATTTGTGACAATTTTTGCTCCAATGACCTGAAAAAATTACAATGAATAATAATCTTTCTTCTCACAAAAGCCTTAAGCAAAATTAAATAAAATATTCAAGGAGTCTAAATATTTAGTACAATAAAATGTTTTTTGAACTAAATTCATTTTTTCACTAGATCACAAAATATTGTTTTATGAAGTGATGAGATGAATTTAGTCTTGAAAAATGTTTTATTATATTATATAATTAAATTCTGAACTTGTTCTGAATATTTATTTGTTTAACAATAAATAATATATTACATACTACTTCAAAATTTTAAGAAATAGTTCTTAGTATTTTAACAAAAATACTTCTCATAATAAAGATATAGTTATCAAATTTTTATAATTTCATCATAATTTTGTCTTCTAATTAAAATATAACATATAAATAACTGTATTCCACAACTGGTATTAACTCTTTAAAGATTGAGATTAGCCAAAATTGGCTCAATCCATTCAAGACAAAGAAAAAGTTGACTGGTTTCACTATACAAATTTCCTTTTGGCCAATCTCATGTTTAAAGAGTTAAAGAGGAAGGAAGTACATAAACTCTGTTCTCCCAAGAAAAACTGCCATGCTCCTAAAAATTTCCTTAATGTCAGTTAACAGCAGTAAAACAATAATAATAGCATATAAATCTGTAATTCAGTTATCATAAAAAATTAATTATTTTTAAATTGGTTATAGGAAATATTTAGTTGATCAATTGACCAGTTAAAACTAGCTGGGGAGAATCACTATATAATCACTCATTTGTAGTCATTGGCATATGAGAATAAGGTAAATAACAATACACTTCAGGCCATCTTTATCATGGATGGCAGACCTCACAAAATGTGGATTTATTGCATCAGAGAGACTAGTGTGGAAAAGGCCTCCAAGACCTCTATCATGCTGCACAGGATTGGCAGCATGGAAAGAGCTGACGGATTGCACCAGATTCTAAAGGGCACTGGTCCCAAGAGAATTGACTGATTCATCTTTGTCCCTCCCAAAATCATTCCAAATATTCATTTGAATTGGAATTGTTGTGAACCCTACAACTAAGTATAAAAGAAAGAAAGAAGAAAAAAAATCCACCAGTCATTAACACATTAAACCTTGGTACATAGTCACATGTTTATTATTAAAGCTGATCTAGTTTTCTTTACTCTATGCTGCACTATCTTAAAACAATCATTTAGAATTTTGCTAAAAAACCTGTAATATTTTTAAATTCTTAAATATGAGTTAAAAAGAAAATATTGTTCATGTAATTTTATTTTTCACTTTTTGTCATACTAATATATAACTAAATACAAAAATTCATATATATATATTCTATCAAACAGATATTTATTGAGAAAAATCTCAGTCCTGGTTAGTGGATTGATCAAGCAGGAAAAATACTATGACCACCTTGTTCCCCAGATTTGATACACTCAAATTTTTCTTCTGAGGTTTCAATAAAGATCTACTGTTATTCCACCCTTCTTTGCAAATCCCACTAACCCCAAAATCCAAATCACTATCACAGTTATCAGTCACAATAGATATTTTACTTTGAATATGGTAAGGTAGTAAATTTAGGTGAGATGTCTGTTGCATCACCAATGGCACTCACATCAAATCAAAATAATTGTTCAAGGTAATTCATAGCAAAAAACATCAAAGTTTTACATCTCAATCAATTCTATGTCCTTTAATTTAAATTTTATGAGCTTTCAAAATTGTAAAATCCTTTTTTGAATCACCCTTGTAGTTCTTAACAAAAGTGCTCCTAGTATTATATTAAAAAAATTTCTAATTGGAATAAATTGAATAAATGAATTTAATGATAAATATCATAATTTTGTTTAGCTTATATTTATCATATCACCATATATACTTATTTACAAATCTCAAATAAAGAATAAATAAATGTGTATAAATTTTTCTGTAAACTTAAAATAGCATTTAATATAAAAGTTTTGACTTATAATTCTATAATAATGCACATAGTTTGGATTATAAGAATGTCTAAAACAACCTATTCCACAATATTACACTGTTAATGTAATATTCTTTAGAAAGTTTCTAAAGTAAGATTCTTAGAGAAAAGTGAAAATTTAAGGTTATTAAGAATTTTAAGTATAATTAACAAATTTTTAGATCTAACCTTGCCATGTTTATTGAATAAATTCTTCAAATCAGTAGCTCTTGTAGATGCAGATAAACCACTAACCCAGAGATTATGTGTACTAGCTAGTGCTCTCTTGACCTTTTCTCCTCCTGCTAAAATTTATTAAAAATATATTAAAGTAAGTAATAAAATGACATATTAATTCTATAAAACAAAAATCAACAAAATTATTAGGACATCATCACATTGCCAAGCTACAATTTTTGTAATTGTAGCTTGGCATTGTGATGTGATCAAACATGTCTCAATTTTAGTAATGTCTTGTCCCTGTACATCATACTTTTCCTGATAACAATGGTCATCTAACTCTGTTCTGTAGAAAATTTTTTCATTGAAATTACATGACTTTCAGTCCAAACCAAAGTTCATATATATAGTTAACACTTTATAGCCTACTGATCCCAAGCTTTTCATATCTGGTCTCGACTTTCACCTATCTAATTCTGTTCTTGAGATTAAGGAAGGACAGACAGATGGATGATGCCAGTTGGAATTTATAAGTCTGTAATTTGAAAACTGCAGCCCAATAACTCTTACTACTACTACTAACAAAACCAAATTATATTAATTAATCATCAAGGTACCACTGTATTTGATCAACATGACTTTGATATATTGATGCAGTAACGTCAAAAATTTTATTAAGTGCATTAATCAAGGGTAACTTGTATATAGCAGAAACCTGCTTACTATAGAAGAGTTGTTCAGTACTTTGGGATTCCATTACAGACAAATTTAACTGTATAATAGTAAATACTAATAATAATAATAAATTCACTGCTTTATATATGTAGTATCAATACAAATAGGTTTGAAAAATAGGTCTGTTCTCTTCCAATCTTAAAAGTATTCATACAGTAATATAATCTATATAATAATAAAATTTTATTAAAGCAAATAAGACTACAATGCATTGATAATTTTATTGTTTTTTTATTACTTGTGAAGTAGAAACTATAGATATATTTTAAAGTATTCTAACCAATTTAAATTAATTCACAAATATTTATTTGAAAAAAAAATTTAAGATTAAGGTGTAAACTCATTGCCACTTGAGTTTGTATTTTTTTTATTATATCTATTCTATAACTTTTCTCTAAATAAAGCATTTAAGAATTGATTTTAGTAATTTTGAATTAGTTATTGTAGCAGTTTAAATATTAATACACTAAATTTTTATTCTTAATTTACATAATAATTAAAAATTACCTTTCTCATCCTTTCCAGCTGTTTTGGCATCTTTAGCAGTAATGCTAACAAAAAATTACTATAATAAGTGGTTTAATTAATCATATAATTAAATTTTAACTGTGAATTATTAATACTGTAAAGAATCATTGCATTAAGAAATTACAAATAATTTTATTAAAACTCTACAAATTCTCATTTATAAGTTTTTTTTTATATTTTATAAAATCTTTATTAATCAAATTTTGCTTTAAAAAAATAATAATTTTTGTTTCATTGGTGTTATCAAGTAAGTAAATTTAAACTTTAAAACTAAGAAAATATCCAATATTGGAAGTTTCTATAAGCAAAATAGAGTTCAAAATATTGTAGATATTTCTAGTATACATATAAGTTATATATTTAAAATCTATATATAACTGTTTGTATAATAATAATCATTTCCAGAAAAGTGTGTGTGTGTAGAAAATCCCATTATACAAACATGAGATTCATCATTTGTTACTAATAACAACTGCTTCTATTGAAAATTAATTTTAGTCAATTGTTTAGTCAAAAGTTTACAATAATTTAATCATCTTTCTATACAGCAAACATAATGCTAGAAATAAGTTGGTAATACCAAATAACTTAAAACAGCAGTGGTTTTGTTTATTAAAGGGGCTGTCAAGACAATGGTTTTCAGTTTAAAGTTTTTTAAGTTTTATATAGGTCATTTGTTTAAAATGAATAAGTAGCAATTAATTGGGTAATTTTTTAAAATTATGTTTATAATATATTGTATGGTTAATCTTATTTAATATCAATATTAGAACTAACTGATGACACATATTTACAAATGTGTGTTTTAATTTAATATAAAATTACATGGGTTAAACTTTAAGTGTGCTAAGATTAATTTAAAAGGATTCAAAAATGTGCAATTTTGAACTTTCAGATACCATTATCTGAAAATTTCCAAATAAATTAAATGAATAAAATTAAAACTTATTATGATATGTGTACTTTATTTTCAATTAGAAAATATCTCACATGAATAATAATGAATAAAGGAGCCTATTTACATGATTTAACTAATATAAATTATTCATTCAATTTAAATGTATAAAGGACAAATGAAAATTAATTTAAAGAAACCTAATTTATTAATATTTTACTAAACCATTTCAAAGAAAACATTTTCCCTGTTGTATTTCTAATAATATATAGGTGACTATTAAATTTTCCAGATTTGAAAAAATACTAAGAAATGGGATCATTTTCTCTTTAGACAATGCTAAATGACATTCAGAGTTCACACATGGACAATCAATCATTCAACATCAAGATTCTCTCTATGTTGAGCAGGTAGAAAAATGGCATAAAACAAATATTTTTCACGCCATGACTTTTATGACTAAATATACTTTTATTCAATAGGAATGCCTAGAACAATTGCATAAAGTTTTCCCTAAATCATCTCTTGTACAACACTCTACAAGTTATTTGTTACATTTCAAATTTATGCATATCAGAACATCCCTGAAAGATAAAGTGTGTCCAGACTACCTGGCAATAGCTTTCATCAAAGAAAACATTGTCAATTTGGTTAAATTAGCAAGAAACAATTTGCAAATGATTCACAAATAAATTGAGTTGTAAGCATTCATGCATACAGGTTTGTGAAATTCAGTATATTCAGAAACTTCTTTCTGGATAGTCTGCCATCTCACAGAAACACTGATGACAGCACAGAGGAACAGTGTGAAGAAATGATATAGTATTTCAACAATGGAAATTCTTGGTATATTCACAACATTGTGACTGAAGATAAAAATTGAATCTATCAGTACAATCCTAGAACAAAATGCTAGCCAGCAGTCTTGATACTTCCAGATGAAGATCCTCCTGTCAAGATCAAGTGATCCAGGAGTGTGGATCAAAAAATGGTGGCCTCTTTTTTCTCTGCAGATAGACAACAGTTGCACTGGGAAAACAGTCATTTCACATTGACATACCATCAGATGACTGCCCAAATTCTTTCAGGTACCCTTATGGAGAGACGATCAAAATGTGGACTCCAAGGAATCTTGTTGCTCCAGGATAATGTATTCACTTGCACTGTGATACAAACGATGGTTTCCTGCAGGATTCTGGTGTAAAACCATTTAGTCATTCATTATATAACCTAAATCTACCTCCCATTTGGTTTTTTTTGTTATTCTCAAACGTCATGGAAAAACTGCATTAATACTATTTTTGGGAGTCTTAAGAGACTGCATAACATCACTATAAAGAGCATAACAAAATTTTCGAAAAGACATGATATCAATGCTTTCATGACTTGTTTCAGTAGATAAATCTCTATATTGATAATGGAGACTGAAAAGATATAAGCAGAATAGATAAATTATATTTATTTCTGAGAATCAAGAAAATTTAATAGTAACCTTTGTATTTCTTTTCTAATTACATTTTTGAGGTGACAATTTTTCAAACTATATATTATACATAAATTTATAATGATAATAAAAAACTTATAAATGTATAGTTTAGATTTACTTCTTTTTATTTCTATATTAGTAACTGGATTGCATAGATTGATATTGCAGTCCAATTAAAAATACAAATTAATTAAAATTCTTATTTTAAATATAACTGAAAAAATAATCATTTAATAATACTGACAGCTTAATGTTCTTTACAGTATTTTACTAATGTAATTCTATATTATATTAAAACCATAGTCTGTTTGATAATAGAAATTTGATAATACCTCTTCATTAATATAAAACACAAAACTGATTATTCTAAAACTATTAATTTTCAATTTAAGGATACATTTAAAATGTTTAAATCTTTTTTACTGTTTACAAATTATGGATTTTCTTCTTTTTTCTTAATTGGCAAGAGTTGAAATTTGAAATAAAATAATAATTAAAACAACAAAATATCAAAATTAATATACTATTATATACTATATAAAATGAAACAATTTATTTTTTACATTATAGAAGTATTTTCAGAGATAAAGTTTGCAACTTAAAAAAAACTAACAATTTTTTATTTTTTGGCTTCATTTTAAAACAATGCTAAAGAAATGAAAAGAGCAAAACTTTTGTAACTACTCTGTATGTAACTTTTGTTAAAATTAAAATATTTTGTGAAATCAAACAAGTTAATAAAACTGCTATATATTCAGTCAGAGAAGTTTTCACAATACTTTTTACTTCTTAAAACATTTATGATTATTATTATTATTATAATAAAAAAATAAAGTAAACTATATTTAATTTAATTGATTTAATGATTTTTATAGTGTAGGCATTTCTAATTATACAATCCAATACTTTTATTCTAGAACTTAACTGATAAAAATCTCGAGTTTTAAGTAAAATTAAGGATATAATAATTTTATACAAAACAATAACTAACAATTTCTTTTGGTAAATATTACAGCTGTTAACTTAAATTTGGATTTAAATGCACAAAAACTGTAAATTCAAAAACAATCTGTATCCTTAAAATTGTCCCAGTTCAAACAATTTAATGAACAAATGCAAAAAGATTTTTACACAATACATCCAAATGTATTTATTCAGTCACAATTTTGTTTTAAAATTTATTAAATGTAAAAAATTCAAATTTTAATGCTTGTTTTAAATGTCAAACTTTATGTTCTTATATAAATTATTCTAAAATTCTAAGGATTCTAAGTTGTATTATTGCTATGTTCTAGAGTTACATAAAGTTGAAAAATTGTGTTTAAATGAAATAAGCTTTTATTATTACTCTAATTTCTTTGAGATGCTAAATACTTTCGCACTCAGTCACAGGGATGCCAAAATTATATTTTGAAGTCATTTAAATTTATCATTGATTTTTTCATCACATTGTGTTTAATGTTCTCTATATTAAATTATTTTGTTTTGAGAATTAGTTTAATTTCAGATAAAAATAATTAGTTTATGGGAGATAAAATGAATCCNTAAATACAGACATAAACCTTATATACAATAAAATTTAAACCGTTAGATTATCATTTATAGTTTAAAAGATGTGTGTGTGAAAAATCTTGCCATTCTTTTGATAACTCATTTTCATCCACCCCCTATACTGAACTGAATTTAAAGACATGTTCAGATCAAAAAGAGAGAGAGTCTATATTATATTAAAACCATAGTCTGTTTGATAATAGAAATTTGATAATACCTCTTCATTAATATAAAACACAAAACTGATTATTCTAAAACTATTAATTTTCAATTTAAGGATACATTTAAAATGTTTAAATCTTTTTTACTGTTTACAAATTATGGATTTTCTTCTTTTTTCTTAATTGGCAAGAGTTGAAATTTGAAATAAAATAATAATTAAAACAACAAAATATCAAAATTAATATACTATTATATACTATATAAAATGAAACAATTTATTTTTTACATTATAGAAGTATTTTCAGAGATAAAGTTTGCAACTTAAAAAAAACTAACAATTTTTTATTTTTTGGCTTCATTTTAAAACAATGCTAAAGAAATGAAAAGAGCAAAACTTTTGTAACTACTCTGTATGTAACTTTTGTTAAAATTAAAATATTTTGTGAAATCAAACAAGTTAATAAAACTGCTATATATTCAGTCAGAGAAGTTTTCACAATACTTTTTACTTCTTAAAACATTTATGATTATTATTATTATTATAATAAAAAAATAAAGTAAACTATATTTAATTTAATTGATTTAATGATTTTTATAGTGTAGGCATTTCTAATTATACAATCCAATACTTTTATTCTAGAACTTAACTGATAAAAATCTCGAGTTTTAAGTAAAATTAAGGATATAATAATTTTATACAAAACAATAACTAACAATTTCTTTTGGTAAATATTACAGCTGTTAACTTAAATTTGGATTTAAATGCACAAAAACTGTAAATTCAAAAACAATCTGTATCCTTAAAATTGTCCCAGTTCAAACAATTTAATGAACAAATGCAAAAAGATTTTTACACAATACATCCAAATGTATTTATTCAGTCACAATTTTGTTTTAAAATTTATTAAATGTAAAAAATTCAAATTTTAATGCTTGTTTTAAATGTCAAACTTTATGTTCTTATATAAATTATTCTAAAATTCTAAGGATTCTAAGTTGTATTATTGCTATGTTCTAGAGTTACATAAAGTTGAAAAATTGTGTTTAAATGAAATAAGCTTTTATTATTACTCTAATTTCTTTGAGATGCTAAATACTTTCGCACTCAGTCACAGGGATGCCAAAATTATATTTTGAAGTCATTTAAATTTATCATTGATTTTTTCATCACATTGTGTTTAATGTTCTCTATATTAAATTATTTTGTTTTGAGAATTAGTTTAATTTCAGATAAAAATAATTAGTTTATGGGAGATAAAATGAATCCAAGAAACAATTTACTTCTATAATCATTTTACTAAAACTTCTAGATTATTATTATAGAATAGTTAAACATTACTACTTGATATATCTATTTTTTCCTTTTTTTCCTGAATTTGAATGTCTTAAGATCTTATATGGCATTCTTTTGACCAATTAATCCAAAATTTGTATATAACGGTTTTTATTCATTGCTAGATTTCAAGAAATAAATTTCTTGTAAATGTTTTCTTTGTTTTCAAAGTGTGACATCACATTGATTTAGACTTTTGAATGTGAAATATTTTTTTGAAGAGCCATTTGACCAATGTTTCATATTATGTTTCTTGTTTTTAAATCATATTGAAAACACCATATTTTATTGACTACAGGAACTGTCCAGGTAATTCCATCTGTGATTCCCTTAACAATTATGACATTATTTCCTGTCTTATTATGGTCTATGTCTATTTATTAAAATATTCAGCCAAGTCTATTTAAGCCCATTTTGTACACAATTATACAATTTTTTTTTTAAATTAAAAAGCACTTTATTCATTTACAAAAAACAAAAAACCTTGTGTAAAATTGATTACATAATTAGCTATGTCATATTAAAAATTTCACATTTAATTTAAGTTAATTTGTAAATTTTATTTAAATAAGAAAAACACTCTCATTGCAAAAAAAGGTCAATATCTATTGGTCCAGGCAGCAGTGCATTCAAAATATTCACATGAAAGTTGATGTAGATCATAGTGTGTGTAAGAAAACTGAGCACATCATTTGGATTAGTCATTTTGGGATTTTCTGATTCCTTTTCAATTTTTCTTTCCAATTATATATGTTTCATTCATTTCTGTTCATATTTTCTTTGTAATTTCTTTGACATTAAGAAAATTTTCTTCAACTCACACAGTTATCAGTTTATAACTTTACAAATTCTATTTTATCAGTTATTATTGCTAAATAATATTGTAGATCCTGCCATTCTGTAGAAATAAACACCAATCTCAATGTCCTATCTCTTCACAATTAAAAGTTTCACTGCCCAAATGCCACACTGCATTGCCATTTTCAGTGTTCATGTGCAACCACTACCCCTCCTCCACACAGCTGCATGCCTCCACTACCCATCATTTTAAATACAGACATAAACCTTATATACAATAAAATTTAAACCGTTAGATTATCATTTATAGTTTAAAAGATGTGTGTGTGAAAAATCTTGCCATTCATTTGATTGCTCCAGTTTTGTAGACCTCCCTATACTGAACTGAATTTAAAGACATGTTCAGATCAAAAAGAGAGAGAGAGAGAGCAACAGATGTATTCAAACTATTTGCAGATTCCCTGACTTTTCCTGCTAAAAATCTTATTCTCTGATCTTTCCAGTCTGTATGGACACTGCAACTATTATAATCAAATCAAAGTGAAAAAAGATCACTACCAATAGTGCAATTTTCATTTTAAAAATCATGTGAATTATTGCAAGCAACAGAAAATATTGGTATTGAACACTTGCTTTACCTATTTATAGTTCATTTCACCTTTACCCAACAATATGAAATTTAATGTTTTCCATCTGCTTCATAATAAAACTAATTTGCAGAACTGTGAATAATGAAAAATTGCCAACTGGATTTAAAAAAACAAAAAACGTTTTAGATATCCAGCACAAAACTCTACTAATGATTTCAACCTAGATTTCAATTCTTCAAGTTTAAACGAAACTGTAAACAAAATATGATGTGACTAAACTTTTTAAAAGAAAGCAATAAGACTGATTGGTTATTATAGACATACTTAATATTGTAAGCATACATAAGTAAATAATAATAATACTAATAGATTCATTCATAAACTTAACTGCCAAATCCTTTAACTCAGCAATTTAAATTAACATTATTTTTAAGCTATGAAGTAAAGCATAAGAATGTGTAGCTACTTGTTTGAACTGTTGCAAACTACAAATTATTTAAGTTCAAAGAAATAACTTAGGAAAAAAAAACTTTTAAATTTTAATGGCTATCACTAGACTGTCAGCATTCATGAAAATTTGAAAGATTTGGATATAAAACTAAAGTATTAAAAACAGTTCAAGTTGAATTATCTAAAATTAATATAAATATATCATGAAACTCAGTATAAAGTGATCCAGCAGAATATGGCCAATGTATGTTATATTTGCTTTTGTAGTTCTTAAAATTATTATAACTTGTTTTTTTTTTACAACAAAACTGCTAATGTTTAGTTTCTTGATGTTCATCTATCTAACTCCGTTCTTGAGGAAGAACAGATAGAACAATGACAGCGGAAATTTATAGGTCTACAATTTTTTCAAATTGCAGCCCAATTATCTGAACAATAGAGAAAAATATTTTTGCTATATTTATGTAATCTCAAAGAAAAGATGAATAAGTACCATTTTTTGTATTAATGATATTTGAGCTAATCTAATAGAATTTGTCATCTAAATTCATTTCTAAAATCAAAGAAAATTATCACTAAAAACAAAAATATTATATATTTCCAGTTATTCAATAAATTTGTAATGCCTTTATAACAAATATAACCACCAATTTCTTTCATTTCCTCCACTTGGTGATATAATGTTTAATAAATATCAAAAATCTTGGATGTCATAAATTTATGATTTTATCATCATATATTTAAAATTAATAGTAAGAATAAATGCACATTTGAAAACAATATTCTGTGTATATAAATAAAATTTTATATTAAATTATTTTATAAGATAGTTTAAAATAAGTAAAGTGAAAACGTTTTTCTTTGACTGAATATTGAGTTTCATATATCACATTCACAGTAACAATCATAAAAGTGCATATTTTGAAAAAAAAAGTTTATTTAACATTGTGCAAAAATTTTATAAATCTCTTGGGTATCAAAAATATTCTTTCATCAAACAGACTACTTAATTAAAATTCTTTTAATTTAAAATTTTGAGTTTAATATTGGAAAAACAAGCAGTTAAAAAACTAATAGTTGATAACATTTCAACGTTCAGCCGTAAGACTGCAGTGCAAATCAAAAAATTTTGCCATTATAAAAACACACATGCACAATTAAATGCATTTATGTTTGTTAACCCTTTGGCACAAAGTTCATCCAACTGCATTGTATTGTTTTCAAATATTTATTTTAATCATAGAAAGAATAATGAATTTCAAAAAATCACGAATACCAATTTTCTTAGCATTTTGATTAAGGCATCTAAAATTCATGTTATTTTTATTCTCATTTAAGTTCACTGTTAATTTTTCAAGATCTTTCAGTTTATAATGAATATTTACTGAATAACAAAAATTTCTATAAACTAAAAGATAATGAAAATTAAAGCACTACTTGTAAATAATATTCTTAGATTTTACTTAAATGAAACATGAATAAAATGCAGTTCTTATAACATTTATTCACACAAAGGGTTAATCTCGACAGCTAAAATCCATTTTGTGAATGTGCCTGATCTTCAATTCCTATGACTAACACAGAAACCTCATTGATAAAAAGCTAATCTGTGCCTGGAAACCTCACATCAGTGGGAACCAGGATCACAAAGATCTGAATGTATATACAAGTAATCTTACTGGTACTTGTTACCATATGGTGAACAAACCTCTTTGCCTTGGTTGTTGTGTTGACAGCTGCACGGCTAGTAGCAGTTGGTTTCACAGAAGAATCTGTAGAAACTTGTTTCGCACTTTCATCCTCTTTATTTTTCTTATCCTTTTCTGCAGTTTCTTGATCAGACTTTGCATCATCATCATCATCCCTTTCAGAAGTCTTCTCTTCATTCGCCAACTGCTGATTATTGTTTCCTTTATCATCTATTTTTGATTCCTCATTTCCATTTTCCTCTCCAGCCTTCTCATTTGAATCGCAATTCATTTTTTCTTGATCAGTTGATTTATCATCCATTTCCTTCTCTGTAGATTCTTGAATTTTGTTGTCCGAACGCCCAAGGTCCTTAGCAATAGTTTTTGAAGTATTACTGCTTTTCTTCAAGTTGACATTGGAATTTGTAGACTGCAGTGTATCAGTCTCCAATTTGGTATCTGTCTCAGCATTATCTTCCCCAACATCAGCTTCTCCACGTTTCTTTTCTTCATCAAATTTTGTATCTGGAGTTTCTATAGTTTCTCCACATTCTTTTTTGATGTTTGTACTTTTCTGCTTTTCAGTTTTCTCGCCTTTATTTTCTTCCACAGTTGTTTCTGTTTGTTAACAAAATTTTAATTGGTCATATTATTGGGCATATTGAGTTTCATTTAGACCGGCTGAGTAAAGGAAGACATACATCTTCCCATTCATTAAAATACTTAAGGCACAGGCCTGAAACAAACCCGTTTTATTTAAAAAAAAGCCCGAATAGAATATCGTGATAACACATCCAAATTTCAAGTAAAACCCAAAACTATATTAAATATCTGTGAAAGAAAAACCAATACAGAAATTCATACTATCATAATATATTTAGATTTAAATAAAATAATTTATTAAGAACTTCCTGTAACTGTTATTACTATACTTCACAAATCAGGAATAATCAATCCTATGCAAACTACATTGGAAATCATAAAAAAAATTTCCAACATTTTGTTTCAATTACTTCTAATAATTATCTTAAAAAATTTCACTACCATTAGAAACCAAATTTCCATATCTATTTTCAAAATCAATCTGACAAATTAATACTTTAAAACATAATAAATAAAACATTATATTTTATTAAAAAAAAGTAGTATGAAATATATTTGATATAATTGTTATATTATATTCATTTTATAGAAAATATATATAACCAGAAAACTTCATTTTCTGTAATCATTTCTGATATCTTTTACTTCTTAGGAATAAAAGTAAATATGATAATCATTTATAGTAATTTCATAGCAACATATAAACACATTTACACGTGATCTCAAATTCCAAACCACCATGTATTTTTTATATAGTATTTGCCATGAGCATAACTGGTAAATACAAAAAAGTGAGAAATTATTCAAATTTTAGTAATTTCAAAACATTATAAAATAACAGCATACTGAACCATGAAATAAAAGATTATTTCAATGTACAGCTTTGCAAATACATACTTTAGAAATGTTAATCTTATTTATTCTAAACCCAAAACATAAGAGTAATATATTATAAATGAGAATTTTATAATTTATTAACAAATAAATTTTATATTTATTCAAATAAATGAAATATAAATTTTCAGAATTCATCAATGTCAATTCAATAAATAAAATACAGTAAACCTCAGCTAACTGAAACCATGTCAATTTGAACAATTTTTTCAAAAATTTGTACAGTAATTTATAATTTCTTGACAATAAAAAATTGTAATCAACAAGTGTTCTTTTTTATATACAGAAGTCTTTGCAATACTGTGCATTATATTACTGTAGCTCTACAGTGTATACAGTATTGACATTAAACTCTGAGCTGTACTAATAAATTCAATAGTAACCTACAAAAGCTTTATAAACCTCTGTATACGACTTAGCATAATAAATTTCTGTATTGTATATCCACCTTCTCATTTTCCTTTTCATCAGAGAAAACATCCTTCTGACTTGGACTTTCATAAACTTGGTTGACCTTCATCCTGTATTAGCCTGAATTAACATGGATTTACTGTAATGCAATTTGAGGATTAATATAGCAATAACAATTCATTTCTAATTGCAGGGATGCACAACCTTTTGTGAAGAAGGGCCAAATTAGGATTAAGTTTACTGACTGGGGGCCGGACCTCCAAGCGATTAATGCGATGGCTGAGATTGGATGCTGGCGGCAATCTTCTTGATGTCTGGTGTAATGGCAGATGTTGAAACAACCAGCAGATTTTCCAAATTCTCGTTGGTTAACCTGTTCCGTGTTTTGCACTTGTTTAAATTCATAAGCGAAAACGCTTGTTCGCATACATAGGTACTGCCAAACATGCTTGCACAAAATCGAGCATTGTCTTTCAGTTTTGGAAATGATGTATCTGGCAGTTCTTTGTAGAATGTGAGGAGATTAGAATTTTTGAACTGTGATTTCAATTCATCACTGCACTGGATGTCTATCAACTCAAGTTGGACATCTGGAGGGGCATCTTCCACTTTCACATCAAATGGAGTTGAAAAAAGTTGCAGGTAGATCTTGTATTTCTGGAATTCACCAAACCTCTCATTGAATGATGTAAGGAGGGTGTTAACTTGGTCAGAGTAATCCATCTTCATATGTGGGTATTTCTCTTTCATGGCCTTGCAATGTGGAAAGTGTGTAAAGTTCTCTGATTGCATGTGGGACTTGAAAAGTGATAGTTTGGTCATAAATGCATTGATGTTACTTGTCAACTGAGAAACAAGTTGCATCTTTCCCTGCAATCTCAAATTAAGGTCGTTTAGATAAGCAGTAATGTCAGCAAGGAAAGCTAAATCACACTGCCATCTTTGTCCCTCCAAATTCCTTGTAGTGTTCCCCCGTTCTTTGAGGAAAGTGATAATAGGCCCCAATAGCTCCACAAATCTCTTGAGGACTGTTGCCTTGCTCAGCCAACGAACTTCAGTATACGTGGGCAGGTCAGCATAATCAGCATCTATTTCTTCAAGAAATGATGTGAAGAGTCGATGGTTGAGTCCATGACGGCGGATTAAGTTCACAGTATCATATACATCTTTCAGCAGACGTTCAAATCCCAGCTTCTTTGCACAAAGTTGCTGTTGGTGAATTATGCAATGATACTGGACTAACTCCTTTTGCCTGTCCCCAAGGTGGTTTTTCAGCAAGGTGACCATGCCATTCTCACATCCAACCATAGATGGTGCTCCATCGGTGGCAATGCTGGATAGCTTGTCAAAGTCCAGTGCTGATTTGTTGCAAACGCTCAATAAACTAGTAAATAAGTCAGCACCAGTTGTATGTCCAGAAAGTGATGCCATGCCAAGAAATTCTTCATTCACAATAAAATCTAGTGAAACACTTCTAATAAACACAATCACTTGTGCTGTTGATGATATGTCAGTGGATTCTTCCACAGCCAAAGAAAAATAAGCACAGTTTGCAACTAAAATATTAAGTTGGCCAGAAATGTCTGATGCAATTTGCGAGATTCTTTGTTGTATCGTCATGTGGTTAAGACTGATTGTTTGAAAACACTGTCTTCTCAGGACACATCTCACTTGCGATGATAAGACACTTTTTTATCATATCGCCATCTGTGAAAGGTTTCCCATTCTTGGCTATTAAAGCAGATATTTCTAGGCTGGCTTCAACAGCCGCATCCAATTCTCCAGATTGTTTCTTGAACACATTTTGTTGGCTGATTAGTGATCGTCGTAACGATTCGATTTTCCGTTTGCGTTCCGTACCTTGCAGAAGGAAATCCTTGTGTTGGCTTTCATGATGTCGCTTCAGGTTGAATTCTTTTGGCACTGCTATTGTTCCATTGCACAAAAGGCAAATAATGCTGTTGTTCTGTTGCACAAAACAGTACTTGTTAGTCCACACTTCCACTTCTTGAAACTGATGATTCTCGCGATTGACCTTGCGTTTAATGCCCGGCGCCATACTGTTCACTCTGCAAAACAATGTCTCATTGTGCCGAAAATTCTGAGGCCCGCAACAAATCATGTTTGAGATAAGGCAAGCTAGACTACCACGTGCTTTGTTCTGTATCCACTCTGACCAAAGACTAAAGAGGCGGGGACAGAAGACTATTACGCACACGTGGCCAGGCAGGTCTTAATTCGTTCGACCCCTGTCCGGGCGTCTCCACCATTTCTCAGAATTTGTGAGTCAGATCGTCAACATGCCAGGTGCAGGACACTAATCCATCATAAATGTGGTTACCATTCTTACCTAAATTATATTTATGGCCCGTCAGTTTTACCCCCGTGTTCAGAAATGAATCAAAAGTGATTAACACAGTGCAGTGGAAAATCTGAATATTTTAAATATAATTATTAAAATTGCGATATCTCGTTTCAAATTGGCGCTAGAATCAATCTGTTTTTTGTTTTCTGTCACAAATATATCACAGTTTACGACTGTTAAATTTCAAATAAAATAAAAATTAAAAATAATAATTTAATTTTAAATTTACGAAAAAAAGAATGTAAAAATAAAAGTAAATAAAAAGTTCCAATTAATTTACTACTTAAATAACCTAAATATATCTGTTTTCTTTCAAACAAAAGAAACCGCAGCTTTCTAGCTACACGGAATCATTTTACAACCCTCTTTGTTGACAAGTTTATGGCTTGACGCGGTTTGTAATAATTATTAAATCCAAAATATTTTAGTGCAAACGGCTTCCTTTTAGTCATAATGACTCTATTCCAACTACAGTATTAATTTTCTTGGTCCAACTTAATAATAATAAATTTGATGCGAAAAAATTTTTTTCTATTCTTAGTCTATGGAGAGATATTGTTGTAAATTATTGGTTGTTATAGCTTTTTGTACATTTCTTTTTGAACTCTGGTTAGTTTTTTCTAGTTTGAATGACATTATGTTGACGAATAAGCGTCTCTTCAGAAAAGATTGATTCAAATTCGACTATACCAATCAGAATCTGGAATGTAAACAAATGCTAAAAAATCGTTATTATTCATGGTTTTTCAGCGCTACTTTCACTTATTTTTGTTATTTGATGCTATTTAGATGAATAAGCAAGTTTTCCGAAGCATAAAATTGAAGATTTCCCGCCAAAATAGAAACTTCCTGATAAAATCAGAAATGACGTTCTAATATCATTTTATTCTATTTGATTCTTCAAAAAATCGTTATAATACTATGTATTAAACTTAAAATACAGGTATACCTCGCCTTACGTCGGTAATTGGTTCCAGGAAAGCGACGTAAGTCGAATTTACTTGTCTCCAAATCTACTTGTCACTAGTTAAACTATAAATTACCATTCCCGGTTCTGTATTTTATTTATTAATGCATTTTTAATAATATATGGTTAATAAGGATCTATTTTAAGCTTACAAACAAATAAATTTTAGTTTTTAATATAGTACAGAAAAAAGTAATCTAAATTTACGAATGAATGTACTGTAAATACAGTATATACTCGTAAATGTATATATTTTAATATTATTTTATGTGCTTTAAACGCTTTTCTAGTGATATTACGACTTCAATATTTGTGGCGGACAGACATAAAGTCGAATAAAATGACTTAAACTTGATTTTTATTTTTCCATTTACTTTTTGACAAACGACGACGTAAGTCGAGGTATACCTGTATTCGATATCTAAACCAGAAAGTGTTAGCTAGAAATAGACTTATTTATAGAACAACTTTCCATTTCTCACTTCAGGGAAAGTTATAAAACAGTTGGGTGCTAATGACTTTGTGAAAGGGAAAAGTTCTATACTTACAAGTTAGTAACTTGGAAAGAAGGGATTTGGCCTGTACCGTCCGGCGGGCCGCATAAACATTGATAAGGGGCCGTATGTGGCCTGCGGGCCACAGGTTGTGCACCCCTGCTAATTGAAATGGTTGCTTTAGAAACTAATTATTATTACATTAATAGATATTATAACACAACTTGATATTTTTCACCAATCAATAGTGGCATTTTGGATGGTTTACAAGAGTTGTTTGAAAAGTATTTAGTCTAACATAGAAAACACATAATTTTGGTTAGAAGATAATTTTATTTTGAAGTGTATCCTCCTGATAGCTCAACACACTATAACAAGTGGTACTCCAAAGCAGCAATTCTGTCTTTATATGTCAATGAATCCAATTCCTTGAAATAGCCATTTGCTGCAGTGATTACCTTGGAATCTGACAAAATCTTTTCCCAAGCCATTCTTGAGTCTTGAACAACAACAACAACAACAACAACAACAACAACAACAAAAAATCACTACTAGCCAAATCTGACAAATGAAGCAATAATTAGAAACTCGATTCACAAATTTTGCCCATGGAAACTGTGGAAGTGTGTGCTGATGCAACATCCTGATAGAAAGCATGGTCTTTTTTTTTGATCAAATGAGACTGTTTCTCTAATTTGTTGGCCTTCTGTTGCAATAAACCCCAAACACAGTTACCACAGTTCCCTCCAGATGACAAAACCATTTTTGCCTTCTTTAGGGCAGAGAATCTGTGTTGTCCATTGTTTGGACTGTTCTTTGGTTTCTTGAGTATATTGGCAGACTCAAATTTTGTCCAAGGTCAATCAGTTTATAAGTCATTTGGATTACAACAAAAACAATCACAAGATTCAGTTTTTGCTCCGGTGTAAGAAAATATGTCAATAGTATGGTGTTGAAATAGAAAAAATGTCTTAAGTAAGGAAAACTGGTGCAAAGCATAAAAAGTCCATTTGTTCATCTTGATAGTACTTATGAACTTGTAGTAGGGCTTGATAATAAAGATATGATAAAAATTTAATATTTAACTTTACTTCTATTATATCTAAACAAAAGGTTACTTTCAAACAAGATATGAAATTGAAGCTGATTTTAGTGGATGATGTTATCACTTTCTTGGTTAAACATAGATTGCACAACATAAATACTTTGTCAGCGTCATCAATTTTAATTAACCTGTAATAGCTATTTTCATTTTAATCACCAATTCGGTATTTAAGAGAAGCACACAGTTCATCCATGCTGTCTGTACACATACTAGTTGACACAGTATTTTGAAGTCTCTTTTGACAAAATTTATATGCAACAAACTAAATGCCACTCTTTTCAATGCACTCATCTAGTCTACCTTAATCCCCTCAGCATGGACTGCATCCAATTAATCATTATTCAAACTCACAAACTGAATAACATTTTAAAAATACTTTTAATGGGGATTTTCAACAAATGAGACTTAAATTAAATAGTTTTATTGAATTTAAAACTATTGTCTCACCTCAAATTGATCTGATTATTTCAATTATTATTATTCTTCAAGAATTTGAATATTTTCAATTCAATTAAGAGTATTCAAAGTGGATTTTATCTAGCAGCTATCTAAATAAAACTAATCGGAATGAACCAAAAGTAGAATGAAACAATTTCAATAGTTCTTTCTATTTTTGATTGCCAGTTTCAGCAAAATACTTTTAATGCTTATTTAAATAAAATGATTGCTTTTGGGAATGGTGAGAACTTGCTTCAAACAACACTGTTCAAAAGAAATCTCCTTGAGCATTGAGACATTTATCTGAATGTTTAACAAGCTGACAACTATCATCCTTGAAGAACTGGGTTGGTTGCTATGATAACCAGGTACCAACTGCCTCTTGAACCTTGTTGTCCAATGCAAATCAACATCCCTTGAGATGTTTTTAAGATGTCCAAAAAATGAGCCCGTTTCTTCCACAATGTTGTCAGGTAAACTTTGAAGAAACTACATCATGCCATAAAGTCTAAGTGCCCTCAATCTGGTTTGATTTTGGTTGATGACAAAGCACAACTGCATACTGCCCACTCCTCTATAGACATATTGCATCAGTTTGGATGAGAAGCCCTGATTTTAGCCCTTATGACTTCCACATTTTTGGACTTCTTAAAAAAAACATCTCAAGGGATGTCAATTCTTGATGAATGGTGAGGTTCAAGAGTCAGTAAGAACCTGGTTCCCCAAGTAGCCACCAAAGGATGGTACTTTTTGAATTGTTAAATGTTGGGATTGAGAAGTTTCCATAAACGTCTCAATGTTTATGGAAACTTCTTTCGAATAAACACATTTACTATTGTTTTATAACCCAGTTCTCACTTTCATTTGAATGTTTGTTATACAAACACTCATAATATTAACAGTTATACAAACACTCATAATATTAACCACGTACCAACTATTACGATCGGATAAGGATTTAGCGGACAGAAGAACACTCCCCGGTGTATATAAAATTCCAGTTACGGACTCAAGGCGACGTAGTAAATTAATGTATGTAGGGCCACAGGAAGATGTATCAAAGACAGGTTAGCAGAACATCAAGCAAATATAAGAAAAAAAAACAACCATGCACTGCGCTAGCCACCTACGTTCTAGCGGACCAGCAAGACGTCAAAGTTGAATGGGACCAAGCAAGACTAATGCAGATAGTCCGCGACAAGAAACACCGGCATTACGCGGAAGCCTGGCAGATTTGTAAGGCAAAGCATAAAGGCCTTGCAGTCAACTTTCGGGAATCGACAAAAATATCGGCAGCATGGTCCTCTAGTTTAATATAAACTTAATAATTGAGGGAACTAGTTACTATGTATCTTAGGCTACGTATTTTTAAATGATGTAGGGAGACGGTAAATATGTGTATTTATATTTAGATATTTATGTAATCTTTTTATATTTCCGTTGCTAAATTCACAATGACGTCATTTGCAACGGATTATAAGGATAGTTCGAAAAGATTCGAAAAACGTGTTAACTGTACTAAGCGTTCGTTTACAATTTTGTTGTTTTATCTAATTTATTTTCTTGAGAAAGGTCTTTTAACAAGACCGAAAACGTTAGAAAGTTTCTCTTATAAACTTCGACTGCAAGAAAAGGTGTTTGAGTAAGTTTTTTTAATATTAACAGACTTATTCAAATTTATTTATTCTCTATTCTATATTTTATGTTGACCATAGAGGTGAAGATATTCTGCAGGATGTCTGATAAGTAACTAGTAAATTTTTTAATGCTATAAAATCCTTAAATTTGTATCAAATTTGATGAAAACAGAATTAACAGCAAGAGTATTTTAGGGGAGATAACATAAAATAATCAAATTTTCAACATATGCTTCTACATTTTCACTATTTTCTGCAAAAGTGTTGATACTACATCTATGTCTCCATGCAGGAATGAAAGTAAAACATTTTGTACTATCTCCTGGATTATTTCCTCCAGTTGATTTACAGTATTTGGTTTGGTACAATACATTTCTTCTTTGATCCATCTCTGTAAGTCATCACAGAAAGTTATGTCTGGACTCCAAGCTTAGTCTGGACGTCTGGCTCCAATAATTCATATAATCCTGTTCTGTAAATCCACTTTCCTGGAAATCTTTCATCAAGCCACTTGCACACTAGACAAAATGTGATAGAACACTGTCATGCATAAAGTGAAGATCTTCAATGTTGTTCCATTGTGAAATGATAGGCCACACCAATCTCCAGCATATCAAAGTAGTGTTCTGTTTTCATTGTATCTTGCAAAATAAAAGGTCCAAATATGTCAATATAATACCAGCCTACACTGTTAAGCTGAAGTCTATGCTTCTCAACTGCAATTTTTGAATCTTCTGTGGATCAATATTGACATAATGTTGACAAAGCCATCATTATGAAACACTGCTTCATTACTAAGATATTCTGAAACAAGCAATTATTTATTGTGAAATCATCACAATGTTGGGCTGCAATTTTTAATCATATTTTTAATTTAAAATATGAGCCTTGATTTTAATAGTGTCTTGCCCCTGAACATCATACTTTTCCTGTTAACAATAGAATAGTGCCAGTCGTTTATCTAACTCTGTTTAGGAGAAAATATTTGAATTGAAATAACATGACTTCCAGTACACATTGGAAGTATACAGTATGCATTGTCCATATATAGTTAATCGGGACCTCCTGTCCCTAAGCTTTCCATATCTGGTTTCAATTTTCATTTATCTAACACCATTCTTGAGATTAAAGAAAGAGGGAAAGATAGACAACAGTGGGAATTTATAGGTTCACAACTTTATCAAATTGCAGCCCAACAAGTCTGGCCAATCTCCCTGCCAGCTAAACATCATCTCCCCAAACTCCATTTGTCAATTGCAGTCTTTGAAACTCATTTCCAGATGCAAAACTCCAAGTTATTTTTCAGAATCCAGAAATGTATAATGTGTCAGTCCAGTGTCATATGCTACCAGCTGGATGGACTTACCAGGATCCTGCTGAAGAGATCTCCTTCATTTCCTCTAAATTACTCACAGTGTATGATGTGGATGATCTGCTTGACTTTGATTTGCTGGCAACTGAGCCAATGGTCATCAGTTTTGAATGGCAATTCTTGTTGGTTTCAACTTAGAGATGCATAATGTCCATTCAAGGATCTACACTAGCATGGAGAATCTCCAAACCTCATAACATACAGTAATTCTAGTGCAATCAAGCATTGAATTGATCTGACATGGTTTTGTTAATGGTGTGCTCATGTCAGATCCAGAAATATAGTTTCTGTTGTATTTGCCCAAATTCTCCAGAAATAAGTTATCTGCTGATGTTTATTTCTTTAACACAGCTTCATATTTACAGATCTTGCATTGCCTCTGCATGTGGATCACACATCCAGGAAACAATGTATCAAGTCATTCTTTTATGGTTACTGCAAAATGGGAAAATGTCCTATCCTGAATGAAAAACTGTGTTTGCATCCTCCCAAGTACTTACAATAGTGTACACAAATGCCTTTAACATGTTTAGTAACATTCCAAATTCACTGTTCCTCTGATGCAGGGACAAGGTAAATGAAATCCCTAATTCCATATCGCATGCACTATGACAGTCTTGACTGTAACTTTCAGTAACAAACTGTGGATCTTCATTACTGGGAGCCCAATAATGGCAATTATGCTGGTCTACAAACCTGCTCATGTAAAACATGACTTTATCAAACCAGGTGACTTTCTGGAGAGTAGCTGGCTCATCCTCAATCCAACCAATTATGGATTCTGAAAATTTCACGTTGCAGTCTTTGCACAAAAAACTTTACGTGTAATGCAGCTCCAAGGAGGCCATTTCACTCAGAAATCTGCACAGAAGAAAATTACTTATCATTTTCATACTGACACATCAATTTGCTGGACTTTTCTGCAACACAGCTGCAATCATTTCATTTGCCTTTAGCATTCAAACTAATTTTGACAAGCTTTCTGCTGATTCAGTAATTTAATGTCGCCTTTCTACCTTTCTCTAATGTTATGAACATTTATAATGCCAGCCATTATGAATAATGACTAAAATGATTGAACAGCATGATAAATATTGATTAATTTATTAAATTGATCAGACATTATGAATTTGGCAATATGATTTAAAAACAGAACTTCACTTTTTTCATTAAGAATTATTTATTTTCTGTGAATTATTTCAAACTATTTTAAGAACAACACAATCATTATATGGGTAATATTAATATAGGTATATTAATTACATAAAACTTTTTAATAATCAGCAGACAATATATAATATTACTTTGCACATAGCTTTCAATACCCAATATACAGGGTGATTTATATTAGGTCATCAAGGATGAAATTTGTAGGTAATAATATTGCCAACTGTTGAGTCTGACCCATCTCAGAGTGCCTATAAATTATCATTGAAGTTTGGTGATAGCAAACAAACAATATTAACCCATTTATCACAAACAAATCAGTAAAGTGCAAAAGTTGGATAAGTGGGTTCCACATGAACTGAATAAAAAACAGAAACAAGTGTTTGGAAGCTTGCTTGATGTTGCTTTCTTGTCACAAATCTGATCCATTTTTTAATCAAATTGTCACTTGTGATGCGAAATGGATCCAATATGACAATCGCAAACATTCAGCACAGTGGTTGGACAAGGATAAATCACCAAAACACACTCAAAAGAGCAATATTCATCAAAAGAAGCTGATGGTGAGTGTTTGGTGGTCTAGCACAAGTGTGATCAATTATGATTTCATGAAACCTAGCTCATCAATCACAGCAGAAATATACTGCAACCAAATGAATGAAATGATGCAAAAACTTAAAGGAAGCAGCCTAGATTGGTCAACAAATCGACTCCTATCTTACTGCATCATAATGCTAGACCAGGGGTTGGCAACCTGTGGCTCGCGAGCAACATGCGGCTCTTTAGTTCCATACACAAATATTATTTATTTAAAAAAAAAAAAAAAAAAAAAACATTTAAAAATCGTTCTGAATCGATTAACAAGGATTAGGCACTGATTCTATCTCTCAGCCACTTTTACTCGCTTTTCACTGCACCCCCCCATGACACGTCGTCACTCCGTCGGAAGCTCTCGAATGACGCCGTCGTCGGATGTTTCTATTATCTAATTTGTTGTGAAAAACACTACTTATATATGAATAAATAGATATTTTTTCTTATGAATAAATAGATTAGTTTTTTTTATCAAAAAACTTTATTTATGCGAGTACTATTTATTGTTGGCAAGAAAAAATTTTGTGGCTCTTTAAAAACTTTGAAATTTTGTAAATTGTAATTTTGGCTCTTCCGACTCAAAAGGTTGCCGACCCCTGTGCTAGACCACACACTGCACAAATGACTGTGGCAAAACTACAGAAATTGGAGTTGGAACTTCACCATCATCCTCCATACTCACCAGAGCTAGCCCCCACTGACTACCGCTTCTTCTGCAATTTGGACAACTTTTTAATAGGAAAACAATTTAATTTTGACAATACTGTAAAACTGGGCCTTCCAGGAATTCATTGACTCTCATCCGCCAGGGTTTTATACCACTGGCCTGAACAACCTGCCACTTAAATGGCAAAAGTGTATAGACAATATGGGTGCATACTTTGATGAATAAAATAATACCTTATATTTGTAAGTTATCAACCAACTTTGCCTTTTTTTCCACAAATTTCATCCTTGATGACCCAATATTTATGCACAATTTTTTTTATTCAGCTTCTGTAGGATAAGTATTTTCCAGGTATGCTAGTGACAACCTAGAAAAGGCTTATCGTGTAGAGCATTTACTAGCATTATATGACTGCACATGAACAATTGATGCCTCATTTCCTTTCTTTGTTCCTCATTTCCTTTCAGTGTACCAATAAACACTAAGAATGCATTGCCATTCTAACTTTTATCTTTTTTCTTATAGACATTCATTTTTCTTCTGTACAATTAACACCATGCTTCTATTAGAGGATTATCTTCATTTACAGTAAATTTCAGTAAATATAAATAATTATGTATAAAAATGTTATACTAATTTAAGATTTTAATTATATCTAGTTTTATTCTTATTGTATTTTTATTTGTTTTTGTAGTTTTAGTTTGTATTTTATTCTTATTAAGTTTATACTGTTGTGATTTCATCAGGAAAATTTATTATTTGGAGCAGTCATCATTTCTTTCATTAGTTAAATATGTTAATATAAATGATAAATAAATATAAACAATAAAAAATTGTTTGTTAACTAACAGTTTTATTCATTTCCCCATAATAATCAATTAGGATAGATTCCTTTCAGTATCTTAATATGACAATCTTCTCGTTCTTTATCTTTTTACAAAAAATAAAAAAATTCTAAATCATTGCAAAGTGAAAAAACAATACCATGAAACAAGAATTTTTTATTTTAAATTGCATAGTCTTACTTTGTATTCTAGTCAATTTAATTTCTAATTCATTTTATGTATTTGTTGATATTGATCACTTATTTTGCAATTAAGAAACTAATAATTTCTAACTGTATCTCAACATTTCATCAATATAAATTTTTAATTAAATAAACTTTAAAATCTTAATTGTAGTAACTGCATAATAAAAAAATGATTTTAAATATTAAATAATAAGACAACATTCAAAGCAGATAACAATTCAAATTATACAATAAGTTAATTATAATATTAAACAAAAGTAAAAATATTAATAATACATTAAATTAAGCATATTACTCTTATGTTTCAGGTATATGTTTTAATTAAATTTTAAAGTAATTTTACATTTAAACATTAATTGTCTAACTGTTAAATGCTTAAAATATTATTATATGCAAATAGTACCAAGTAAAACAAATTTTAAAAATGCAGACTATCAGCTGGAAAACACAAACCTAACCAATTAACAATACACAAACCTTATAATAGAAACAGATATAAAAGTTCAGATTTATATCAATATTGTTTGTTAAAAGCTGTTCAAAAAAGGCTTTATATCTATTAGATGTCTTGTAAGTACTGATTTAAATCAATATAATTTTACAGAACAATTAAGAATATTTTTCTTCCAAAAATAATGAAAATATTCATCTTATAAATAGTAAATCAATTTATTTCTTCTTATGAAAGATTAGAACAATTTTAGAGAGGTTTCTGAATGAAATTCCATCTCTCAACACTTTACAAGTAATAAGTATTTCAATCAATTTAATGAAATATTACTATTTTTTAAGTCTAATACTACCAATATTATACAACAAATTGGAGTTCAAAATGAAATGTATACCCAATTAAAATAAAACTATAGTACTTTATAGATCTATAAAATCTCATTAAAAGTTTCTTCAATTAACAATACAAGTGAAATAACATTTAATAACAAAAGGATCCAAATTTATTATATCTAAGAAATGAAGTTTCAAAACAAAACTTTTATTGAATGCCACGTACTCTAATTTCATTAATACATCATCAAACTTACAGTAAAAGTTCCATTACCTAGCACTATTCTTATATGGAAAATACTTATTCTTGACAAGATATCTTCTAAAACTTAAGGACTTATCATAAAAATCTTTATCTGCATAATTCCATTCAAAATGTTCATCAGCCAATAATCATTTTCTCAAAAATACATCATGTTGTCAGATAGTATTGATGAAACTGCTATATTTATTAACTTCACAGAATATATTGCAAGAATCCATCAAAATTTTCTTGAACCTGTAATATGCACTTCTTCATACCACAAATATGAATATATATCATCAATAATTCATTATTGTTCATACCACATCTGAATTGCTTATTTTTCATTTAGCACTGTCTATCACATGGAGTTACGCATATCCATAAACACCAGATAATAAAGCTTTTACTGTATTTAAAACACACACATATTTCTAAGAAAGTTAACAACTTTCTTCCGAATGAAATGAATACATATTGATTAATACCAGATATGTGTATCATGGTACAAAAACAGAAAAAAAATATTTATATTATAAATCTGTTCGTATAGATATATTAATATAATATTCACAACAAAATACTATGGGCTTCATACTTTAGATAATTTTGGCAATATTTCACTTGTATTGATATTCAGATTATTGATATATTCTTTTAGGATCAAATAATAAATATGAAAAAAATATTCAAATATTTTTATAAACTATTAAGAATATATTCTTTATTAATAAGAAAATTAACCAGATTTTAATTTTTAATTATTTTACCTTTACTTTTATTTTCATTAGTTAGTTCCTCCTGTAAAAAAAAAATTTAAAATTTTAATAAACACTCTATTATTTTATATTAAAAATTCAAAAAGTTTTAATTAAAAAGATTTGCTTTCTTAATTAAAAAAAGAAAAAAATTTTGAGCATTTAGTAATTAAAATCAAAATTTAAAGTTAACTGAATATTATTATTGTAGATCTGATATTTCAATATTTTAAAAACTGTGTATGCACTTAGAATGTGACTACCATTTACAAATATTTTAATATAAAGAAATTAATACAATAAGTTATTCTCTCTCTTGCTCTCTCCCCCTCATTTAAAAATATAAACACCAACAGAAACCCAATACTAAGCAAATATACACCCACAACTGCCGTAAATGATTGGGCTATAATTTTGATATAATGATTGTAGATTAGAAATTAATTGGACACTAGAGGAAGGAGTTAAGTGCCATCTTGTATTAAAATTAATAATTATAATTTTAATTACATAAATTTATCTAAACTTTTTAATTAAAAATTATAATTAATAATTTTAATATGAGATGGTGCCTAACACCTCCCTCTAGTGTCAAATTCATTTCTTATCTACAATCATTATATCAAAATTATAGCCTGATCATTTGCAGCAGTTGTGGGTGTATACTCCCCTCATTTATGAAATAAAATACTTGATACAAATACCAGCTAATATTTAAAAGAATAAAATATAATAACAAGTATAATGAGATTGAAATTCTCATGTGCTGATATTAGAAGGTTTATAAATTCCTATTTCTATATTCTTTATTTAATTCAAGTTATAACTTCATTTGCTAATGCAAATGCTATTCATTCCAAAGTGGTTGTATAGTTTAATGAACTTTATCCTATATGGTAGAGCCTTCTTTTGTCAATTACAATTTCATTAATTTAATAGCAATTTTATTTGACCTAATTTTCCATCTTATCTGCTTACTTATTGTCTTAATTGATTTGTTTTATTACCATTAAATAGAGAAAGGTCTGATAACTTATGCATAGTTGCTTCTCTTCTGTTGTATTCACATCTCTCATATTAGCTCCTTTTATATTGGTGAATAATCTAATCAACACTTTATTTAGAATCACTGGTTGAAAGATAAATACATATTTTGTACCACTTTAATGTTATTTTGGAATATAGGTAGGGTGGCTGGGCTATGTGGAACAAGGTAAAAATTTTGTCTATAAGAAATAATGGAAAAGCTTGTTCCTATTTATGAAAAGTTTCCAAGATTAAGTGGGTTCATAAATGCAATCACAATGTATGTCATTAGTTGGTAGATTTAGAAAAATCCAATAAGTGAACTATATATTTTTGAAAAGTCTTCTGTATATCAATAATATATAACAGATTTTTAAGAGTATATTATCATTTTTTTAACTCAAAAATAAATTCTTGTAATTTAATTTTCCAAATTCATTCTAATCATCAACTCTCTTTAATACTGAATTTTAACTCATTTTGATTATTAACATAAATAAAATTATATAATACTTTTATAACTTATAATAATAATAATAATAATACTAAGTTATTTAACAAGTTATAAATTTTTAAGTGCTATGGTATAATCAAATATATTTTAAGTAATTCTTCCAAATTTTTACAAATATCTAAAATAATATGAAGCATTGCAGCTGATTTTGAGATTATTATGAAGATTATGTCTTGTAACACATTCATGGAGGTAACAGTATTGAAAGAAACAATGCGTCATTGATGTATCTAGCTATAAATCTTAAAACAAATTTTATTCTTAAATATATTAGTAACACATGCTTTTTGCAATACTACTATATCCATGCTTCTGGAAGTTAGAGGATTTACTCCTCATGATAACATGAAACAGATTAAAATAATAATAATTTAGAGAAATCTAATGAACATTTCTGTTGCTTAAAACACAAATAAGGATTTTTTCAAAATATTAAATTTTTGAATTTTTGAAAATTCTTAAAAATTTAAACATAAAGTTAAAACTTAAATATAAAAATAAAATGTTTTGAACTTTCTGAATATTGTAACTGATTAAATTTGAAAAAAAAAACTTCATAAAATTTTTATAGAAATTTTAATATAACTCTCAAAGACTTATCAGATTAATTAATAGTAAAAAGTAAAATATATATAACTCATTTAAAATAATACTTTATTAAAATTGTGACTGATTTCAAAAAGTTTAATTTTTTAGTAAGCTGTTAAAATCTTTTCGAAGAATATTATATATTTATTATTCAAAGGATTATACACCAATATAAGCTTGTAGCTAATCATTCAATAACTCCAGTCTAAATTTGATTAATTAATGAATCATAAATTAGAAAAACTTTTAAAAATAAAAATTACAATTTAATTTATCTGTAATCCAAATTTATACATAAAAGGAATCTTAATTACCATATTTTTGTGCATACTACCCAAAGGTTATCTGTATTTAAATCACACGTTGAAGGAGTAACGATTATGCATTGGGTAGGTTACATGCCAATTTAAAATTGTAATTACAAAACTTAACAGCTATGAATCAATAGCTGTTCCATAAACATGGGGTATATGATGTGCAAGTTAAGTGAAAATATTTTATTTTTGTTCTAGCAATTTTCTGTGGATTATATACACCACCATAGGTTATATGCATGAAAATACAATATTCAAAACATTCAGAAATTATTGCTAATTTACAACTACAGTGGTACCTCGGTATATGTCTGCTTTAGAATACGTCAAATTCGGAATATGTCCTGTTTGAATGAAACAAGTTTTGCTCAGTATACGACTTAATTCAATTATACGTGCCATCTATGAACAAGTAGCACTATCGGTGTACTTGACCAGACTAGATGTTCATGGTGCAACGGTTTATAACTTTGTTAAATTTCTTCTAATTTTAATTTGTAAATAAAATTTTATTATTTTAATTAATCATGAATTGCAAGAGGCAAATGAAAAGCAACAGAAAACTAAAAAAAATGACTAGAATCACAATGAAACTGATAAAAGAGATTGTTGAGAAATATGAAGGTGGCACGCGTGTTCAAGATTTTAACTGTTGCATACCGTATTCCAAGAACGACGATATCGACAATCATGAAAAATAAAGACATTATTAAATCTACTAACGTTGTGAAAAGAGTTAAATCAATTTCTAAACAGAGATCAAAGACATTAGATCATGTTGAGAAATTGCTTTTGCTTTGGATAACTGAAAAACAATGTGCTGGAGACAGCATATCGGAAGCAATTATTTGCAAGAAAGCTAAAAAGATACGTGTTGATCTCATGAAAATTCAAGCAGGAACTACCCAGGAAAGCAAGGTGTTTAAAGCCAGCCATTTTTTTATACATGAGAACAAATTAATCATTTTTACATTACTTCTTATGGGAAAGGTTGATTTGGTATACGTCCAATTCGATGTAAGTCCAAACATCAAAATCAATTTTTTAATAATTAAAAAATAAAACAAAATTTTAATGGTCACGATAACACTGTTTAATTATAGTTAACTGCAGATAGTTCCATCTCATTTAACAATAATAATGATATTTTGTAATATCCAATGAGTCAGTCTTACAAAATAGAATCAGATCTTAACTCAATTTTGAATTTTATCCTATTCCATTTTGTTAAAATGAATTCAATTATTTCTTTTGTAACTAAAAAGACTTATGATTTTATAAATAAATCACTTGTAGAATGGGAAATTTTGCTAATTTTAAATTTACATTTTAATTCATTATAAAAAATTTATATATATATATCTTTACAATATATATATTTAAATCATTAATATCTTAATAAATTTCATTCAGTAAACTTAACACTTAAATACTATAGAAAAATTTTATTTATATGTTTTCACAGGTTGAAGATAGCAACTCAAATGGAATTCGCAGAAATTTTTATAATAAAGTTCTAGAAAAATCTTGTAAAGTTTTATAAAGTGAGAAACAAAAGCTTGGTAAACTAAGAAAACTAAAAGAATAAAAAAGACAATACTGAGGAAAACTTCTGTGTACAAAAATTTAGAATAATAAACAACTGCTAAAATTTTGGTTACCAAACAGATTATTTAACCAGAAACATTTTCAACCATGTCTTTAATCATCTTCAGCTTACAGAATAAATGGAATAAAATTGTTTTAAATTTAAAATGTACCAATTTGAATTAAGAAAAATAAAAACAAATAAAGTAAAAAAATCAAAAGAACAACTAAAAACTAAATAAAATAAAAAAAAACCTATATATAATATGTAATTTAGAAGAACCTTCAACATCTATCCATGCATATATTGATAAATATATTTGTGCATTTTTAGCTCACAAAATTATGAATCATTCACATCATAATTTTTAATGGAATTTATTAAGAAATGATCATTACTGTATGAGTTATTAATTCCAGTAATGTTTCTATACATTTATTAGATAGTTTAAATTTAAATTAGTAACAGTTTTTTTGGATAGTTTTCAGTGTATTTTTTATATATTTATAGTCTATCACTAATTATGTTTTTGCTAAATTAAGAAAAATTCAAGTTAAGGAGAGGTCCTATGTAAAAAAAACAATCATCCAATATGAAAATGAAGAAGAGATGTGCAAACTTGAACAGAAAAGAATCCATCTCCATTTTTTAAAATCAATGATCAGCCAAGTTACTGCAATATCTTGCCAGCAAATTTCTTATACATAAAATGAGTTATTTTAATATTTTAAGGAACAAACAGAGGGAGAAGAATCCCTCAAGTAGAAATGAATTTTACAAGATTCTCTCAAGACACAGTAGAATTAATGTACACTCACCAATAAAAAAAACCCAACACACCAAGAAAGAATTTGAACTGAAATTGACTGTAACTGTACATGTGTGAATGTAATGTAGATATAAGTAAGTGATTAAAATATTATTATTAGAGAAGTTTACTGGAGAAAACTGTACACTACACAGGAGGCTCTAGTACTCTTTTAAGCTGTCTCTAGCCTGGACACAGGATGAGATACTGTCAGGCATGTAGGCATAAAGGTTCCATATGGTATACTGCAACACATTTGTCCACAGATGTTGCAACTAAGACTCTAGATTCTGTGCACTCACGGGCTGATCCGATAAATGCTCAATCAACAATAAATTTGAAGATCAGGCAGGCCAAGGAAGTGTGTCAATCTGACAAAGATACTCTTGGAAAATCATTGCTATGTGTGGACAAGCATTATCCTGCTGAAAAATGTCTGTTGGAAGCCATGCCATAAGAGACAACACATGTGGTCACAGGATGTTAGTGTCTCTCATATCACTACCAGGGTGACCTGACTGTCATACATGATGGCTCCCCAGATCATCCACCAGCATTTGGGGCAGTGTGTTGCTCCACTGCAAAGTCAGGACTGAAGTACTCACCAAAAGACTGAATACTCATACATGAACATGACTGTTGTTGGGTCCCAAACTGAACCTGGATTCATGACAGTTCCAATCTGTAGCAATCCAGATTTTTGCTCAAAATACCATTGCAAACAAAGATGACAGTGACTGGCTATCAATGGCAGGGCACATAATGGGTGCAAAGATACCAAACATCCTTCTGCTAAGTGTTCTATTCATGCAGAGAAGGCTTCTGTGATAAAGGTGTCAGATGTCTCTGAATGGTGAACAAGAAAATTGTTGAATCTGCTTGTGTTTGTTGGCAGATCAAATGATCTCTCTACTGGTGGTCTATTGGGCCATCTGAAGCCTATTTATGGTATGTGCATGACCTCATGTAACCAATGCTCCAACACCTCTTAACAACTACATCAAGGGTCACCAAACTACAGCCTGTGAGGTCAGTTCATCCAGCCCGCCACTGCACTGTGTCAAAAATGAGCTAAAATATAATTATTTATATGGCAATATCATATATTGTAGATAAACTTATTATATAGAAAAAATTTAAATAAGTGTAAGTAAAAATGTCAAAATTGGTCCAGTCTGATTTTTGCATTTGATCATAATATAATTTTTAGGAAAATCAGTGAAATGAAAAATTTGGTGACTTTTTGTGACTTTGGATATCATAATGCATTTTGTGTAAGTACCTGAAATGAAGTTTTTAAGAAAAGCAATTACGAGCTTGCTGCAACAATCATGTTTATTCATTGGTAAATAAATATGTTGGGTTTCTTTATTTTTTGTGTATTCAGTGTACAATATCAAACAAAATGATTTTTCTTCACTATTTCTCCCCAGCGGCACTAACTCGTAAGAGGGTCTCTTATAGCAAGCCCATTATGGGTTCGGCCAGGCCCACAATGCGACGGATAGGTGGTGAGGGACAGGGACCAACATATCTGGTTGGATCATCCCCCAAAAAATCCCCAGGAATTTTCAGGGGTGATCTATCCACATTTGATCTCGGGTCCCCCAATGCAGTAGGCTGCAACCTTGACCGCTTGGCCATCTGTCTGTCAAACAAAATGGTTTTGTGGCCTGCACTCGTTCTTCTCTGTTATATAGCCCGCTATGAAAAAAGCGTGGTGACTCCTGATCTAGATGATAAGCAATTCTTTGAAACATCCATTCCATTTCTCTCTGTCCAATGATACACCCCTTCTCAAAGTCTTAACTGAACAAAATGTCTTCAACTATATCACAGAGGAACATCTAGCAGCCAACAATCTCTCAACAAATGAAAAACATGACACACACTACAAAAAGTAGTCTGTGAGAATCTTTAATAGTAGAATAAAGGTAGCACTGTTATATCCTCAGGTGGCAAGACACAACGTAATCATTTACATATCTGCCTGAGAGAACTGCATGCACAGTTTTTCAGCCATTGACATTTTATCTGCATTATTTTTTTTTATCAATGAGAGTATCTTGCTGGAAATACATAGGAATGCTAAATCAGTGTTTGTTAAAAATTCAAAGAGAATTACAGATATTAGATCTGAAACTAAGTACTTCCCTAGCATAAGGTTGTTTCATGAAACAATGTAGTTTTGAAGATGCAGCATCCCGGCGTGAATATCGTATTCTGTACCAAACCCTTAAGCGGTTGAATGGCAGAACTAGGTCAACAATGACCACATAAAGAAAGCAGATGGAACATTCGTAAAATCACCCAGTGAATGCCTACAGAGATGGAAATATCATATATCATAGATCTATAATATTTCCATCATCTTTCAAAAACTATATAATCATGATCCATAGGGAACTCTGGCAGAACCACCATCTGTTGACCCTCCAGAGATTCCACTCTCCAATGATGACCCAATGATGAATGAAGTAAAAACTGCCATCTGATCACTAAAAAATGAAAAAGCACCTGAAATATATCAAGTCACCACTGATGTAATCAAAGCTGGAGGGGATATCTTATTACATCAACTGCATGCACCCCTGGCATTGATCTGGCAGTTAGCACATGTACCAATAACATGGAGGAAAGCTCTCACTGTATCAATTTTGAAGAAAGACGATAGTCACGAATGCAAGAATTACCGTGGTATTAGCCTCCTTTCCATCATCGGTAAAATTTTAATGAAGATCCTTCAACTCACGTTGCAGAAATACCATAAACAGACCAGCAGAGAACAACAGGCAGGCTTCAGTCAAATTTTTACTCCCAGCCAGCTTATAGAAAAAAAAATTAGAAGTAGACACCGGACAGTCATTGTCTTCAAATCTGCATTTGACTGCATCCACTCGCCAGCCCTATGGAAAACACACTAGAGACTGAACAAGTCCCTCAGAAGATCACTTGACTGCTCCAGACTTCATATTGTGACTTGACGAGCATAGTGCAGATCCAAACTGAACTTTCAGAGGATTCTCCATCCATTATGGTGTCTGCCAGGCTTTGTTGAAGAGCAGGGGGAGACATCTCGTCCCCCCTGCTCTTCAACACAGTGATCAATGCAGTTATGAAAAAAAGCATTTGAGGACAGAAATGGGGTATGGTATGCTTAAAACAGCTTTGTGGCTGATGTTTGTCAATGTCAGTGTCCTGTTTGCCTACACTGATATTGAGGCCACCAATGCTCTCTCTGACATTGCTTGTACTGCCCAGTCATATGGCCTAAAAATCAATGTAGATAAAACCAAAGTTCTATCACAGATGGATCGCAAGCCAATATTCACCTAAATGGAGTCGTAATTGAACCAGTGCATGAATTCAAATACTTGGGATCATTGATCCAAGAGAGGAAAGTGTCATCTACCTCTGATATCAATAGTTGTATAGGTAGAGAACCTTGGCATTTGCCTCACTAAAATGATGAAAATAAATACGATAATTATTTGTGTTTGAATTACTACTAATAACTACAAGCACGGTTTCAAAAGTACCACTAACATTGCACTTAAAACTAAAATTCACCTATTTTGAACATTAATCATATCAATTCTTCTCTATGGATCTGAAACGTGAACTTTACTCAAACCAGACCTGATAAAACTCTAGGTTTTTCAAATCAACAGATCCTGGGTGTTACCCTTCACAATTGCCTACAAAATGAAATTATTCAGACCTATTGCAACAATCAGCCAACTGTCAAAGAAACCATCCAATTGAAAACATTGAGATGGTTTGGCCATTTCTAGAATGGACACTGCCAGATACCATATAATATCCTCTGGCAAAATCACACTACAGGCTGGAAAGTATGGAAAGAAGTATCTAAAAAGACATGGTCCAACCAAATCAAGAAGGATCTGTAAAATCTGTGACTAAGCCTCAATGATGCCAAAACTATAGCCATGGACCAAAAAACGTGAAAGATCATTATTAGTGCTGTCCAAATTCATGCAGCACCTAGAGCTGTGCATAGGCTCCAGAAGAAACCCTGTCCCAATGTTAGATAAAGAATAAAAGAAAGAAAGAACAAGTTTTGTAAATCTTAAAAATCTTTAAAAGCTAGAGGAACTACTGTATGGTACTAGAATATGAATCTATCAAAAAAGTTTAAGGAGTAATGTTATTTTAAGACCTGAACTTAGCTGTACAATGGAAATAGCTCAAATACTTTTCTATTGTATAAAAATTTGTCTTTTTTATTGTTGGTAGAATCATCTATTGTTACTAAAAGAACATTTTTGATTTTTATTTATATTTTGATATATTCATCTCCATGATAATGCAATTCTTTTTTAAGCATCCTTGATGATAATTGTTCAGGATTGAAAGCACATGGACATATTTTTTTAACCTATTAAAACAGTTTTTATTTTGTTTAAATTTTTGGTTTTGTTTGCTACATGACTATCTTATAATCTTATTTTTTTTTCAATGGACACACTAAGTTATATTCCAAATTATTTAAAAAACTAAAAATTCTAGGCAACATTTCATTTGTCAAAATATTCAACTGATGGACACAAAATACTGTTATCCTGAAATGTACTGTATTTTATTATGAAAGAAAGAAAGAAAGAAAGTTTATTCCCATGAGAAATATATATGTGAATAATATATATACTAATATTTATAAAAAAAATTAGATAAGTTATTTATGTAACTGGATTCTAATAATATAAAGTTCATACACTTATTAGACGAAATTTTTCTTACATAAGTCTTTGTCTAATAAGTCAATGTCTATCTTGCAAAGTCTAAAATATTATATGTACAAAAATTTTCACAGTAAATAATTACTATGTATTTAAAATTTTTCTCAAAACAAAATAAAAAAATTTGTGAACTTTTCTTAATTTACAGTTTCTGATTTCCTCAATAATAATAATAAAAAAAAAATTTTTATGTAAACTGTAAGTTGATTTTTGTGTATGAAATTAATTAAAAAGTAATCTTGTTAAAGAAAAAAGGAAAGCACAATAACATCATTTTGATCTTACTTCTTCATTTAAAAGTTTCTCTTCATCTTCAACCGATAGCTGAAGAGAATCATCAATTATTTCCATATCATTATCATTCTGAAAAAAATTTTTCTATAATTATTAATTATAAAAATAACATTAATACTACATATACTTTGTGTTCATATTTTAATCCAACTTTTCAGAACACACTAAAACAATTTTTATGTATTAATTAATTTTTCAATCTTGACAGCATTCAGTCTCCACATTAAATAAAAACTATATTATCAACAGTAATTGAAATGTATTACTTATAATATTTCTAAGCTAGTTTCGATAAAACCAAAATACGAATATATTTTAGAACATACTAAATACATTTTAAAAGAATTTCAAAGTTAAGAAATAAACAAAAATTTTGAAATTATAACTGGAGTATAAACAATTTTAAAATTTATATTTCACATGTTTTCTTAACAATATAACTAATAATGTTTGAATGTAAAACAGACATTACATACAGTAAAATAAATTTAAAACATATTCAAGATAAGTTGAAAAAACCTATTTTAAATTAGATTTCTAAAAAATGTTATTTTAGACTATTATTAACAAATCTTAGTCAAATGAATAAAATATCTAAATTTGTTATATATACAGGGTGGCTATAATTAAAGCTTCCTTATTCAGAGCACTCTGTAACAGTAACCAATAAGCAAATTAACACCAAAATCTACACACAAACTATGCAAAGGATATGGAAAATTATTTTTACAAAAGAAAAAAATTTTTTTAGTTCAAAAACTTATGATAAGAGGTGTTTTGGCATGTACAGTTTTGAAATATGATTTATCATGGAAATGTTGCAACTTTGGCAGACTTAAAGGATCATATTACACTGCATGTAAGAAGCATCACAAGAGAGTAGTTGCAATCAGTTATAAACACACTGTTCATTGCTTTCATATTTTACATCTGAATAATGGGGCACACATTGAATAACATTCCTTACATCAGTAAACAGCCTCTTCAGAAAGTATGTCTCTTGCAAAATGAATAAATGTGTTTTTATTATGTTTTTGTTTTTGTTGTTCTGTTTCATGTATTTTCCTGTTAAAGTGCAATCTAGCTGAAGTTTTTGAACTAAATAATTATTATTTTTTTTTGTAAAATACTTTTCTGCATTGCAATTGGTTACAGGTACAGTGCGCTCTTTAATAAAGAAACTAATTATGACTAACCTTTAATAATACTAAGTAGAGATAAAATTATAATCTTCCCAGCTGTAATTTTAAATCTGATTTACCTTCCAGTGATGGGATAAAATAAAATAAAAACAGAAAATACAAAAATGTTATAAATAATTTTGTGAATCATAAATACAGTAGAACCTCGATTATCCGAACTAATTGGGTATGAAAATAGTCTGGATAAGGAAAAATCCGGATAATCGAAAAAATAATAATTGACAGTGAAAAACATGTACATACAGTATGAATAATTTTTATTTGTCTAGATTTACATTTACTGTAGCTTCAATATTAAATTATTTTTTATTAAGAAATTCAATTATTGTTAAACTTCATAATTTTTTCACTTTGTTTTTTTATATCTGAGATCATTGACGTTCCAACACCATATTTATTAGATAATGAACGTCCAGACTTACCGCGTTTCAAAGCATTGCCTATTGTTTAAAGGCATCTGGTGGCGCAAGAAGACGGATTTTATAAAATACAGTAAAAAGCAGTTGAAACTGTCAAATTTTTATTCATAAAAATGCAAACTATTTATCGTTTTATGATGAGTAAAATTTTTTCGTCACATTCACGGCTTTTAAGTAATTCATAAACCTTTGAGACGCAAGGCTCCTCGGACCACAAGGTCACGTCGACCATGCCTTACGCCGCCCTTGTCCATAGAAATGATGTAATTTCAATATAAATTATTTATAAATATGTATGTCAAGTTATATTTTTATTACAACGCAAAATGTATTAAAAAGTTTATGACCACTGTGCCGGGTGAGACGTTGTTGGAAAAAAAGAAGTTATGTGTTCCATCATGTACATAAAAAGTACTGCAATTCGCCAAGTGCAAATTAGCAAATTCGTAAAATTTTGAACAATCCAGATAATCGAGGTTCTACTGTACTTATAATCCATAAAATTAGAAACCTTTATTATAAACAGCAAAATATTACTTTAGCATAAACTATTTTTTTTGTTATATATAAACTCCCCTCCAAAAAATAATAACAAAAGTGAAAATCAGACAAATCAGAAACTATTCCAGCAGTTTATTTCAAATTTTACAGTAACATAGAATAGGACTTTTTTTGTGCGCTAATAGAGAGGTTGAGGCGCACGTTTTAAACATGTAAACGTGTACGTGTGACGTTCGGCGCCGCTTTCCCGTAAGCCTAAAAGTTTGACAATGGTGTTTGGATAGTCAGTGGAATCACGCTCGACATTTCAAACACCATCGTCAAACTTTTAGGCTTACGGGAAAGCGGCGCCGAACGTCACACGTACACGTTTACACGTTTAAAACGTGCGCCTCAACCTCTCTAATAATAGGCAGCGTTTTGAATGTATAGTGTAACATATTAGGTCTGTGCATGTTTGAATCATTTATTCCAGTGTTTCTCAACGGGGGCGATTCTAACAATTTATATTTTGGGGGTCAAAAACCAATTTTCTGGGAGATATAGTAAAACATTATATTAAGAATAATTGTAAGGTTGCCGACTGAAAGGGGGAAACAATTTATCTCACGTCAGAATGAGCCTAAGGGAAACTGCTTATGTGGGTGGTGGCAAAGGAGGCAAATGAAGAACAAGTGTTTTACAAAAGAAAACCCATTTATTTGTTCGAATTCATGCTTACATCGATATTGGACAATTCCAAAATCTCAGTGCTCCTGTGAAACGGCGAGTTTGGGTATCGGTCACAGCCCAGGCAGTCGAGAAGGATCACTGGACAATGCAGATGTTCTGTGTTAAGCTGCAGTGTCCTAAGTGATTGGCGGTTGCACAACACAATAGCCAAAGTACAACTATAGGCTTAATCCAGAGGAGACTCTCCTTCGACCTTGAAGTTCTGATTTTTATAGTTTTTCCCCCCACTATTCGCATTTCAGATTGGTCCCTTGTCCCATTCCTCGCTTCCCGATTGGTCTCTCCTTTGTTTCCAGGTGCAAGACAAAACTTTTTCGGGTCGCGGGAAAGATCCGATTTGAGGTGGCCATCTGATACCTCTTTGTCGACTCTGCTCGGTGACTGTTTATAAAACAATAACACCTGCACTCATAACTCAAGCCGTTGTTTATCATTTTTTGACGTCTAAGAATTTAATGATCATTTTAATCTATCAAAAATTTCCCTTTTTTTTTGTTTGATAAGGTTTATCTCGGCCAACATTTTATAGACACGCAAGTCAATGATTTACCTATTTATGAGCGCTCGTGTTAAGAGTTTGTCTTCTGCTAAGACCTTGACAGATAGTTTGACATATACTCGAACAGTTCCGAGTCTCATTGTTTACATCTTGTGTCGCGCAAGAATTTCACGGTTTACTTGAGTTTGAACCTCATCTGGAAACTCACATAATTAGATATTTTATTCGTTACATCATACAATAATTAAACAAATAACATACTAGTCACTAGTCTACTCAATGCAGTACGAATTTGGCGTTAGCCTTGGCCCTCGGCATCATAATTTTGAAGTGAAGGGTCGATACTACAGAACGGTTTCATTGAAGGGGGTGACGATTCATTAGAGGTTGAGAAACACTGATTTATTCACTTCAGAACATAGCCAATACTTTACCACCTAGCTTATCAAACTACTGTAATCAAAAAGTATCACAAATGGTTCATTTAAACTGCTTGCATGGAAGAGGCTTTCTCGTTTTTTTATTGTTTGGTACGACTTTCACTTACATCCAGTAACAACCTGTATGTCCTCATCCATTTTTGCTTGCAAATAGATACTTGTTTTGTGTGTAAAAAATTTTTGTGCTGGCAATTTTTCAAAATGTTGAATGTAATTGAGCAAAAAACATGTATTAAATTTTGTTTCTACAACAGAATTACTACTACAAAAACATTGAAAATGTTGCAAAAAGCCTTTGTGATGATAGACTATCAAAAGCAAGAGTTGTCAAATGGTATAAAATTTGAACATTTTATACCACTTCAAGGAAGGCAGAGATCATTTTGAAGATGAACCATGTTCTGACAGACTATCCACTTCAACTGATGAACAACAAACCACTCAAGTCAGAGATGTGGTGCTCAGTGATCAATGTTTAACAATTAAAGACATTACTGAACATGTTCCAGAATGATTTGGACCTTGTCAAGTAATCTTAAAAGATCACTTGGGCTTGCAGTGCATTGCATCTTGAATCATCTCAAAAACATTGAATTTTTTCCAAAAAATGTGTTCAAGTGGCTGAGGAAATGCTTTCTTGAGGCAAATTGTTCTAAAAAGCATCATTACAATAATGAAACACAGATCACTGAAATGGCTCAACAATCAAATGAATGGCACTCAAACGCAAAGCAAGACTGAGAAGACCACATCAGTGTCAAAATTCAAGGTCATGTTGGCTGTTTTCTTTGATTGTTGTGCATCACCAATTCCTTCAAACTGGTCAAACTGTCAACAAAGAATATTATTTGGGCATTTTGCATCATTTGCATGAAACAATTTGTAGAAAACAACCTGATTGTGGGAGAAAACTAATGGATTTTGCATCATGATAATGCACCTGTGCTCATATATTTTTGGCCAAAAATTCAACAAATACAATTCTGCAAAAACCATAAATATGGCATCATGCAACTTTTTCTTGTTTCCTCAATTAAAATTTCCACTTAGTGATCACCATTTTGAGTCAAATGATGCCATAAAACAAAATTTGGTGAAAAGTCCTAAAGGGATGTCACAAAAACAACTTTAAAGCATGTTTCAAAGATTGGAAAAAAAAAACAAAACACATTGGAATAAGTTAAATTGAACTGCCTTCAAATAGCTGGAATTTTTGGTTAAATTACAGAAACATACTTTTCACACATTTCTAGCATTAACTTTACACACTAAAATGTTTTTGGCCCGATTTACAGGTTTGAATCAGATTAGAAGCTGTCCTAAGATGAAGCAGTTATGTTGCATTCTGAAGTGAAATAATTCAAAGATTCCATGACTTTGTTTAATATTCTTATGTTGTAATTTGGTATTTTTAGATTTAAATACAATGTAAGAATTTTAAAGAATGTCATGGAATCTTCAAATTATTCCACTTTAGAACACAACATAACTCCTCCTTTGGACAGCTTCTAACCTGAGGAAAATTGTAAATCAGCCCAAAACATTTTTTTCAGTGTGTAAAGTTAATGCTGGAAATGTACAAAAAGTGTTTTTGTGTAATTTAATTGGTATTAAGTATATTGCAATGGGAGGGAATTACTTTGAAAAAAACAAAATAAATTTTGATGAATACACTCAAATCTTGCATTTTATTGAACCATTCCTGATACTTTCTGATCACAGGGTATAAGGTAACTAACTATAATGACTTAGCAGGGTAGATCTTCCTTTTTCAAAGTTTGTCCTGAATATACAGAAAATATTAATTTGCCCTAATTTATTTTTTCAATGTCATTTGTTTTTTATTTTTTATTCATACTTTATAATTATTTTGTCTATGATTCCCATAATCTTGATTTTAATTAAATACTTATCTAAATTTAATTCAAATTCTAATGTGAACTGTTCTATTTTTTAAAACAGAAAATGGCTCCATAGAAATGTTACTTCTAAATAAAAATTTTGGCTTTGATAAATAAGCAGCATACTTCTGTTTAATTTAAATATGGTGCCACGTTTTCAAAATTTGTTATTGAAAATTACAAATTTTGAAAACATATTACAGTAGAGCCTTGAAAACTCTGCCTAATGTGGACCAAAGGGTGGCCGAGTTTGTGAAAATGCTGGGTTATTGGGAATGGGGTTAAAAAAGGATAAGTATGCATGTTTCCTCAGAAAATATTGTACTGTACTTGTATGTATTGTTTGCTTGAGAATACAACAGAGAATAAACTGCCCAAATACCCTTAAACAAAGGAAAAGTACATCCTTTATGAAGGCATAGAGCCTTTACTACATGAAAATGAAAATTGATGAATACACTGTGTACAGTAATTTACCTGATAAGACAGACCTTAGAAAAATACTTTATGTGAAAATTAATTAACTAAGGATTTTTTTGCCCTGCCAGGGTGTGGCCGAGTTATCTGGAGTGCCAGGTTATCGAGTGCCGAGTTTTCGAGGCTCTACTGTAATTGTAAATTAATAATGATCAAACTATTGATAAAACACAACTAAAGCAGGTATTTTAAAATCTGTTTTATTAACTAAATTAAATTTAGTCTTTTCAAGGAACAAATTTTATTACACAAATGTTATTAGCCAATGATAAAACTGTCACAGACAACTTATTCATCTAAAAAAATCCATACACAGTGAACCTCCATACAAAATGAGATACATTCCAAAAATAAAGTCTCAAATTAAATCTTATAATCACTAGATAAGCAGAAAACCATAAAAATTTCAATATATTTTGACTTGACTGAATCACTACTGATTTTAGCAATTTTTTGTTAGTTAAATGACCAGTACTACTATCATAGTCTATTATTAGCATCTTTTGCATTATATGACACTTTGTCACTTGAATTAGATAACTTAACAAGCATATTTTATTAAAAAAATAGAAACAGAATAGAAAAAACAAATGTAAATGTATTTGTATTTTCTATTTTGTTTCTATATTTACTGTATTTGTATTTTCATATTTAAAAAACTTTTACATTTTGTTTATGTGACTATTTGTGTTATCACATGCTTCACTTTGACAATCTTATTCTTAAGGTATGATGTTAAAAATTATGCAGTGTTCTTTCCAGACCCTTTCTGCTAGATGCCCAGATGATTTTTCTGGATAACCAGCTAATAAACTTCAAGAGAAATATATATATACACATACATATAATACACAAAAGGTGTGACTTTTTTGTATTTCAATCACAAATTTTAGTGTATGTTTATCAGAATCCATTCAAAATTTAAAGAAATGTGCATTCTTTCCAACAAATCAATTAAAACCTCTACCTGAATTATATATCTAGAAATTATTCTTTCAGGAATGACCTTCCTTTGTTAACCTTTTTAAAAATCACAATGTTTAAAACGGAATAATTTTATAGTTTTTATTATTCATCTATGTTAAAAATTGTTTTTTCCTCTTTTAGTTGATATATAATAAACCAGTTGAAAGGCCCAATGCAGGCAATGAAGTATAGTAAATAGTTAGCATGCATAGCAATGAAAATAATTAATTGCAAATGGTTTACCTAAAGTGCAGAGATGTTTGGCAGAACACTGTTGAAAGTGAACTGCTCATAACTATCATTGTCATGTACTAAAAGCAACATTCCTACATCCAATTCTCATGAAATAACTTTCAAAATACCAATAAGATACTACATATTTCTGTTATGATTGCAAAGAAATACCGTAATATCCCATCTCCAGTTCAAAACATAATAATGAAACAAAAAGCATAACTATCATTGTCATGTACTATGACTTACATCACTATATCCAAGTCTTTTTAAGTAACACAGCAAGAGCAGCATGCATGCCGAATACCAACAAAAAGAGTCAAGCATGGACTCTGGCAATTCCTAGGTTTGCTGCTATGCTTTGTTGGCATTCAATACGCCAACAGAGACTGGCCATTTTATCAGTTTTATATAGTAGATAGATAAAAATAATAATATACTGAATTATACTGTAACAATATAAAATATATATATATATATATAATAATTTGTACAGTAATTGTGATCTTTTTGCTTATTTGTATTTATACTTTAAAAGAACTAAACATTACTTAATAATAACAGCAATAACTGTGTGAAAAACTTAAAATTTATTTAAATCTTGTCAAAAGATAAAGCTAAGTGCTATATTATCTAACCAAAGATTGATGCTTGTTGAAAATACAAGTAGACATGTTTAAAACAAAGGTAAACAAATGTGTACCTTGAACTCTCAACCTTAGGGAAGGGTCCTTGGGGGTTCTATGGTAGGCATCTTGAAAGTGTTGACACATTGAAAAATACAGTAGAGCGTCATTTATCCGAATCAATTGGGGACTGAGGTTGTTCGCATAACTTATTTTTTGGATAACTGATTATGTACGAAAAATATATTAACCAATCCCATGTTGAAATTTTTCTCTGTCGCTTCGCGTTAAATTTTCATTGATGTTAAGCCTAACATAAACTTTTTAAAATAATAATCGTGGCTATTGTATCATTAAAAATTATTTCTTTATTTTTTACAAACAAAATAAATACATTGAAAAATATAAAAACAAAAAAAATTATACTTTAGAAGTTAATCTAGTATCAAAAATGTTCGATTCAGCATGACACACAGTCCTCAGAAAAACACCACACACAAGTGCCAGTGCTGCCAGCTTAAACACACATACCAACAAAAAAATATTGGAGTACCCAAGTTATAGCCAAAGATTGCAGTGCCACAGCACTAGAGAAAATTAAAATTTGCCAACTGGAATTCTTTCGGATAACTGACGCTCTACTGTAGTTGTAAATCATTATAAAACACTCAAAAGATTCTTTTGTTACTGTTGATGTTAAAGTTTATTGATTTTGATATAATTAAAATAAATTTTTAATAGAAAACATATTTGAGAATCACTGAAAAACTATCTCAAACAACTTCATAAATTTATAAATTAATTTACTAATTTTGTAGCTCTATATTTTCTTAATTTCAATTTATAAAGATGGGAATAATCTTTTGCATATTAAATTAAAAAACGTTTGATAAAATACATGAAATAAATTAAAAGCAAATTTAATTAATATTACATATTATGTAATATATAATTTGTTCCAAATATGCATTTATATCACTTTGTAATACTTTGTAATAATACAAAAAATTAATACTCACCACACCTATATAACAATCACATACACTGAACCAATTTACGGTGTGGTACGATCGACTAACTAGTACAAAAACAAACGTTTTCGAACCCCTTCTGGGCTCTTCATCAGGTTCCTACAGTTTTAGCTCATAAATTCGATTAACAAATGCCTTCAAATAACCTCGTTCTTGAGTTTGAAAAGTTCTTTTATAAATTATATGTTGCGCATGCGTGACGAGTCAGCCTGCTCGGATATAACGAGTGGTTAAAGCGTGCTGTGTATCAACTCTTGCCAGGCCATCGACAAAAGCATCTCCTCTAACCATTTGAATTGATCATTGGGAAGCACCCCGAAGAGGAGATTGGCCCTAGTAAAGTCGGCAACTATGTCTGGGTCTGTTACGTATGTTGTGAGGGCCATGCTGGTTCTCCCAAGACGAATATCAGCCTGATGTTCCTGCATTTTGATGCCTATGGATCTTTTAGTAGAGCCTATATATACTAAATCCCTATTGAATCTATTATCTCTCGAAGGGACACTATAGATTCTTGGTCTTCTGCTGGGGTTAGGAGGGTCCTTCCCATTCCTTAAGATGTTAAAAATAGTGGGACACCTCCTGTAAGCAATACATATTTGGCGTAGACCAGCAGAAGACCAGGAATCTATAGTGTCCTTTTGAGAGATAATAGATTCAATAGGGATTTAGTATATATAGACTCTACTAAAAGATCCATAGGCATCAGAATGCAGGAACATCAGGCTGATATTCGTCGTGGGAGAACCAGCACGGCCCTCGCAACATACGTAACAGACCCGGACATAGTTGCCGACTTTACTACGGCCAATCTCCTCCTCGGGGCACTTCCCAATGATCAACTCAAATGGTTAGAGACGATGCACATCTTTAAATCCTCTATCGAAACCACGTGCATAAATTTTAAAGAGGAGATGCTTTTGTCGATGGCCTGGCAAGAGTTGATACACAGCACGTTTTAGCCGCTTGTTATATCCGAGCAGACTGACTCGTCACGCATGCGCAACATATAATTTTTAAAAGAACTTTTCAAACTCAAGAACAAGGTTATTTGAAAGGCATTTGTTAATCGAATTTACGAGCTAACACTGTAGGAACCTGATGAAGAGCCCAGAAGGGATTCAAAACGTTTGTTTTTGTACTGGTTAGTCAATCGTACCACACTGCAAATTGGTTTAGTGTATGTGACTTTGTAATAATATTTTATTTCAAAATCGTTTTGAAATTCAAATAAAAATAAATACAAAGTAAAAGACAAAATGCTTAAGCCAAAGCAATCTGGATAAAAGTCCAACAATTTTTCACTTGAAGATTCAAACAAGATTTAGTAAGTAATAAACTGAATTAAATTTTAAAATATTTACAATAGTCAATAAAATTATATATATATATAAGACAACTTACCTTATCATCATCATCATCTTCTCTTCCTTCTAAACTATCCACATTGCTATAAGTTTCTTCTTCATTACCAGTTAATGACCTCTCTAATAATAATAATAATAAACTTTCTTCACAAATCAATTTCTCAATTAAAAAAAAATCATTAATTTACAACTATTTTCAAATTCCTAAGTTTTGAAAAATGTATGACATTAAGACAACTTAGCATCCAGGTTTATGTCTGTCTACATAATTCAAGCACTGACATTTCAATAATACAAAAATTGTCATTTCAATCCTTCAGAGGTTGTGCATGAGGAAAATGGCCACAGAATGTTGATAATGTCTTGTTGAAGATGTTGTATGTAAGTGCATTTCAGTATTTGCTATTCATAGAATGTCATCACTTGTGTCAAGTGACCTTCCTATTTCTAACCATTTAGTTGTTTCTGAGCTTTGAATTGGGTGGCACATCACAGATAATATGATATATTATCATATCTGTGATGTACTTGCACTACTTGTCTTGCAATGTTAGTATAATTTGTGTTTACTTTTTTTATTCATTTTTTTAAATATATTTGATAGAGTAGCTTATATTTTGCATACTTACTACACAAATATCTTTATTTAACAATGACGATTTTTAGACTTATATTAGTTTGAAAATACACTAAATAGCTTTCAGAATGCCTACATTTTTGTGATGTTTCTGGCTCTCATACAGCTTTGACCCAGGAAGAGTTGAATGGAACTTTAGAACAAGTTGTGAGAGAATTGATAGAAAAAAAAAAAAGAAGAGCCAGAAGAGACTAAGATACTAAAACTGAGTCAGAGGCACGGAAGATTTTAGAAGACAAGTCATGACAGTGACACTGAACAATCAGCTCATGGGATAGATGACCCTTTAATAAAACAAAATGTGGTAAAAATTAACACTCAAAAAACCTTAACAGTCCAATACTGGACTGTTAAGGTATTTTGAGTGTTAATTTATACGAGTTCCAGTATTTGTGTACAAAGGTTTTTTAATTTAAGTTATGGTAAAAATGTCTGCAAAAAATACAGTCATGTGACTGTGTTTCTTGCAGTCATTTTTACCATAATTTAAATCACTAAATATGTCTGTGTAAAGGTGAGCAACAGATCGGAGTGGAGTAACCTATTTTTAATTATCTAGATGCTTTATAATTCCAATTGTTCAATAAAAAGTTTATTTTATTCATATTTTAAAAAAAATCAAATATTGGAAGATATGGAATAGTGATAGGACGATTAATCAAAATCAGAAAAATCGGACATTTTCCAGATATCAGAATCAAAAAAATCTTTTTACAATTCTTTCACATTTTATAAGAAAATTATTTGTTTTGGTTGAAGATTAAGCATTTTAAAAATTATGATATTAATAATTAAATATTTAAAAAAATATATAGAAAAAACTAAAATGTCTTCATTTTCATCATGTTGATTCACCAGGAACAAGTTTTTCATTGCAGAGATAATCTTTTATTAGAGGCTCTGCAAATATATGCAAAACAGTTTTAAAAGTTCACAGGTGGCAAGCCAACAATTAAAAACTACATAATTTCTTTTTAAAAAATAACACATAAAAAAATGTAGAAAAGACTAAAATGTCTTCATTTTTGCCATAAAATATTAGTTTATTCGAAAGTTTCATGTTGACAAGCAGAGAGTATGCAACGGCCCATATACAAAGTGATGTTTCACATGGCAAACTTTTCTTTCCTGTAGCAAGAGTAACAAGAGATTGCACTTGATCAGTACTAACTGTCTCCATTTTAGGAGAAATGGGTGACTTTTAGGATTGTCATCTGCCCAGTATTGAGTTGACTTGACCAGCAATCTCTATTCTGTATATACATTAAAACCAAAATGTTCTGTCACTGTTGCATGCACACAAATAACAAATTTAAAAATTAACTTGATTTATAATTTGAAAATTTCAAAACCATTTTTAAACAGTTTTTAAAAACATTGTCTTAATTTTCAACTGATTTGATTTTAATTTTGGTTTTGGTGTAATAGCCAGAGTTTTAATTATTTTTTTTAATAAAATTTTTATATATTTAATTTCGCCTGAATTATTTTAATCCTTAAATACAATTTTTTAGTTAATTCCAAGTGTTTTTTTTCTTTTTGCAACATAACTATAGAAATTGTTTGTGTTAATGTACTAAGCCTAAATTTAGACTTAATAAATTAGCAGAAATTAGTAACAGAAATGATTAATTAAAAATGTTTGTGTGTTGTTTCGCACAAAATGTTACTAAAAATTAAAATAAATTTAAATTTGATTATTTCATTAATTTTTGTTTCATAAATCTGCCTGCTTTTGAAAAATCTTAATTATAAGTGAGTTAACATTAATTTAACTGTCAAGTTATCTAGTTTCAATTTAAACCCAGCAGTCGGCAAAATAATATAACATGTACACAAAATTATATTTTAATTAAAAAAATACAATATATAATTATTTTTAACGTTTACTATGTTTATTACTTATAATGACAAAACAACTTTCTTATTATAATCATGAAAGTTTTTGTTATGATTCACAGATGATGCTGTAATACGTTCAGTGGCATAGCATGGGTGTCAGCCGCCCAGGGCAAAGGAAAATTTCACTGTCCCCTTATTTAGGTATCTCAATTTAAAAGACTAAAATTCAGCTTCATCACAGAATAAGTAATAAAAAATTCCGTGCTAGTGTTGCCACCTTTTTAAAATCGCTGACCTAGAGGGCAGGTGAGGTTTGTTCGAATAGAAGTTCCTGACGCATGCATAATGTCATTTTGCAATGCGAAGAATAATGTGCAGTGCATGCCAGTTGTAAATCAGATGACATAGCTTTATTGGATATTGGAGATGTGTATGTGTGAATATGAATCGTACAAGAAAAAAAAATCGACAGATTGTGCATGATATTGCCGGGGGAAATTAACAGTTCACCCGGACAGCGAGTCGATTCCCGGACTGTCCAGGTGGTAACACTATTCCATGCTCATTTTAATCGGTCCGAATCGTAGGTGCGACGAAAATATGAAATAAAATGGTTCAAATTTTTAAAAATTATTATTATTATTTATTGTGAAATTTTGATTTTGCCGCCCCCACTACACTATGCCACTGAATACATTATATTTTTAAATGCGATTTGCACAATTCTGAGTAAAACTACTTGCAAAGTTTAATGCTGTTTTGAGTTTTAAAAATTGATTTTTTTAAGATGAATCAGTCTAGATACTCATGGCTCAAATGACTTCAAAAATTGGTTAACTCATGACAATGATACTTGTTCGGCTCATTGCATCATTTGCTAAACCTCATTTAGTATTAAATATGATGTAGTTAAATCATTTACATGACATGCTCATTGCAAGATGCATGAAAAAACTGCATCTTTCCTTTCCCTAGTCATTGTATCGGCCAACAAAGTGGTTTTCAAAGATAGCAACCCTAAATGACACAATGGAATAGTTCATTGAGTAAATTAGTTGTAATTTCATTGGGGATAATGTTGCAATATTAACTTTATCTGAAATAAGATTACAAATTGATTTTATAGTACACAATAAAAGCATGTGTATCCATGTATAAATAGAGAATTTTTGGATTTCTTTCGAAAGATTGATTATGGATTTCCCAATCATTTTCCATTCTTAAGCTTGATGTTTATTAATTAATTAATATATGTATCATGCTCATAATGTAAACTGTTAATTTTTCTAAACTAAAATAAACTTTAGAAAGTATTCAAAAGAATCAGAATCGAGAGAAATTTTATCATCAATTTTACAATGCATATACAATATTACAGTGGTACCTCAGGATACGAAATTAATCTGTTCCGAAACTGAGATCGTATCATGAAAATGTCGTAAGGTGAATCATTTTTTCCCATACGATTACATGCAAAACCAAATAATTCGTTCCAACACTAAAAACACACTCAAATTAAAGCTAAGTTCTACATTAAAAAAAAATAACTGTAGTAAGGAAAACACTGAAAAATGCATTTTTTGGTTATAAATGTATAAATAACCATAATAGAATAATAATTGATTAAAAAAAGTAGTTTATTTGCACTTTACCTTCGAGGATAGACGACGGTGGAGGTGTAAACTGATGGCGGAAGAGAGGGAGAAAGAAAATGATACTAAAACTTAACTTTCATAACATAATGTAACAATAACTTAGAAAAGATGAAAAAAAATTAGTGTTGTTTTATATATATATATTTAAATTTTTATTCACTGATTTTTGCTTTCTTTCCTTCACTGCCACCAACACTTTCACTGGATAGAGGTTGCTTGGTAAAATATCTCTCCAAAGAGATTTGGCTTTGCCTACTTTTTAAAATGTTTCTAAAATGACTTAGGCAAATGTCATTAAACTGAACAGCAATACGGCCAGTGTGAACCTTTTTGGGATGTTTCTTTTCAATAAAATCAGTCACTTTCTGATAATACCTCAAAATTTCCTTAATCGAGCAAGATCCTTCCACGACAAAGCAAACACATGGACTGAGACCAATGAACAGAAGTAAATAAAAAATGGCGCTGCGAACTAATGTAACGTCGTATGGTGAGTTTTTGTTCGTATTGTGGAGCAAAAATATGTTTGAATTTCATGTTGTATCCTGAAAATTTCGTATGCTGAGGTACCACTGTACTTCATTAATATGAAGTAATATTGTATATGCATTGTAATAGTTATGTGTCTTCTCACAAAACTCTAGAGCAGGGATGGGCAGCCTTTTTCTACATAAGACATTTAAATCCTTTGAACTGATGCAGGCCACACACACAAGAAGGAAAAAAAATGATAGTAAATCACAATTATTTATTCATATATGATTATAAATTAACGTAAGTATGCTTAATTAATTTGACTTCTGTCACTAATATGAACATAATACAGTCAACCCCCTATAACACGGTAGATACGTTCCGGTTTTTATGAATCCATTTTCTAAGAGTCCAGCCAATCACAGTCCAGCACGTATGCAGTTTACAGACTACAGCTGTTTGAAAGGTTTCTTCCATAAAATTAATCGATTCTAGACTAATTCGACTCAACATTTCCAAAATACGTATAATTTTTTGGGAATAATCCATATAAACTATGCTATAAACAAAAAACTGTAGGATTACTTACCGAGCGTGCACCGTTTGACTACGCCACTGCTTAAGCTTATTTTCGTCATGGAGCTTGTCATCAAATGGCACTCGCGTGATTCCCGATAAATTATTTTTTTTGCAAAACTTTGCTGAACTTTGGAGACATCATTAATATAAATATAATTTTTATGGACATTAAATAATAAATGATTTTTAGTAGGTCTGCTCATTTAAACTCAACGGTTTGTACAATATCCGCTATTGGTCTAGATTCGACCAATCCTGTCGTGACACGAGTTGGCGATGATGTTTTACCAAATTATACGAGTTTTTTTAGCATGTTTGTATGAATACTGTCGCAATTTTTTCGCCGTAATATAGGAATCCAAACTATAGGAACCTGTGTTATAGGGAGTCGACTGTATATATAAAATATTTGGTTGAATATTAGTCACTGGTAGTTTTAAATCAGTTTTGATGTGTCTGTTAGCCAATTTCTTGTTTTACTTTTTAATTAATTTAATAAATTTTTACTAGCTTGTAGAAAATGATGATAAAGTTTTTGCTGTGTATTTTACGTTGAGAAATTGATATATTTATTAATATTTTGTGTGATTTGGGCCGTGGGTTGCCACCTCTACTCTAAACACAAATTCATAACGGTTAATTTTTTCATGTCATATCACTGATAAAAGCAATTAATATAAGATATCTCTTTTTCTTTATAATTTTACATTGCTTATATCAATCTTTTCAGCGAGATAACAGGATACACAGATATAGTATTCCTTCATTTTTTGTGGGGAATAGGTTCAAAAACCCCACAGATGTTTGAAACCTTGAATAATACTGAACCTAAATAATATAATAGCCCCTCATCATATCACAGATTCAGTTATATCATACTTTTTTTGGTCCCCCAAATTTTAAAAGCACTTGAATCAATAAATTTTAATATATAAAATGCCATTGAATTTCTTTTTGCAACGAAATACTGCATTTTATTCCTATACCATTGTCCTTGAAACTACTACTGCAGATGAAACAATAAATTCATCAAGATCTAAATAAGCAAAACAGGTGGGCAAATCAATTATCATTTATGTTTCCTTTCAATATTAAAAGTTGTTTATTTATTGATTTTAAGTACAGTCTCCTCATTAAAGAAACAATAATGCTAAATGGGCATTCATGGTATCGATGTTTACGTAAACGTCAATTAATACGATATAACCACGAATAAAATTCAGGATTGAAANATTAAAGAAACAATAATGCTAAATGGGCATTCATGGTATCAATGTTTACATAAACATCAATTAATACAATATAACCAAAAATAAAATTTAGTATTGAGAAACCAAGCTTATTTTATATCAGAAACATTTGCTGTTGATGGAATAGAGGACAGAGTATCTATAGCATGCATAATCTTATTAGTATAAGACCAGAATTTTTAGTTCTTGGTTATATCGCATCCCATATATATTGCACTTTTTCTTTGTCCCCTCACAAGCATGATGTAATGAGGGGCTACTATATATATTTTAAAATATACACATATCTGTGATACAATTTAAAAATTAAACAGTCCTATTAAGCAAAATAAATTATAGAAAACACAGTACAGTACAGCAATACAATCAGCATAGATATTGCTTATTCTAGGGGGTAGGCAACCTGAAGACCACAATACTGCATTTTGTACAGCCCACATAGCACAAAACATTAATAAATAGCCTATATCCATTTCCACTTTAAAAAAGTATGCTGTAAAAATTCTGTCATTATTTTCTACGACTTATTATGTGAACAGTTTTTTCTGCAATAAACTTAGTAAAACTAAAACAAGAAATCAGCCAACAGACTCACAGCAAAACTAATTTAAAACTAGCAGTAACTAATATTCAACCAAATATTCCAGATATATTACGTTCACATCAGTTCCAGAAGTCAAATTAAGCATACTTATGTTAATTTATAATCATACATAAATTAATAATAGTTCATTTTTGTATTTTTGTGATTTACTTGAATTTTTTCTTTTTTCTCTTCTGTGGGGCCTGTATCAGTTCAAAAGTTTTAAATGTGGCCCTTACTTAGAAAAAGGTTGCCCATCCTTGGCTTACACCATGGATGATATAGTGCAGCAATAGTATTGTGAAACATATGTAACAATTTCAAGGAATCCACACTGAATGTTTAGAAAATATTAGATTTTTATAAATTATTAAAAAAAATATTGATAGATTTCAAAACATTGTATAGTACAGTGGGTGATCGGTTAATGAACACTTTCACAAAAGATTTTTATGTTCAGACAATGAACATCTCACAGAACAAACACAAGAAGAAACGACATAAAATAATGAATACCGATTGGTTTTCCCTTTATTATATCTTTTATATAATTATATTATATCTTTAAATTATACCTTTATAATTATATCTTTAAATTATACAACTTTTTCTTGTTATAACTGCTGAAATAAACAATCATCATAAAACAGTTCAAGATTTATTGATGGTTTTTGAAGATGAGGCGAAGTGTTTTGAAAAACATTCAGTGTTTTTATATGCTTAAAGTTGTTACATCTTTCAAATTTATAACAACATTAAATTTGAAATCAAAATTTAACTTACTTGAACTTCTTTTTGGTGTTCTCTTTGGTGTAGTGTCAACATCAATTTCAAAAGAATATTTTTCTGGATCTTTTCCTTCTTCTATCAATGCCTATTTGAAAAGAACTCATTTACTAAAAAGTTCTAATGTATTATTTTTCTACAGTATAAAAAAAAAACAAAAGATATACATAAATATATATTAACAATTTCATATACTTAAAAGTTTTTCAGCAAAATGACAACAAATAATCAGAAACAATAACATAAATATGTCTGTAAAATCAAGAGAGTTTCAAAAGAATAAAACAAGAATGATATCATTGTTATTCTTACTTTCTCTTCTTTAATTTGTTTATAAAATGATGTTTCTAAATCCAAATGTTTTTCATCAGATTGTTTCACATGGGCAGTTACTTGTCTCATTTCACCTTTTAATCCACTATTTGTATATTCAAGTGAATTTAGAAATATCAATACAGTAGAGCATCGATTATCCGACCCCCAATTAACCAACCGTTCTAGTCAGCAAATTTCAAATGTCCGCTAGTAATGTGGCATTACAATATTTAGCTATGTCTTGGCTACTTTAATATTATTTTTGTTAAATTTTTGCGTGTTTTAGCTGGCATCAACGACTCGACCATTGAAGGGAGGCCAATATTTAAACGAGACTTAATTTTCTATATATGAGTGGTTGTTTTGTGAGCAATAAAATAATTTAAAAATAATTTTTAACGATACAATAGCGATGTTTATTATTTTACAAAAAAAATTTGTTAGGCTAAACATCAATGAAAATTCAATGCAAAGTTGGTTAATAGCAATATACTAATAAACTAATTACATGGGATTTACTAATATCCTAATATACTATACTAATAATGTATTTTTTCCTTCTTTTCAGTTATCCAACCAACCTGAGTCCCAAATTGAGTCAGATAATCGATGCTCTACTGTATTTTCAAATGCAACTTTCTTTACAAAATGAACTAACTCTTTCCTTTGTGAATTTTGCTAGAGTTTCATATAAAATGTTATCATTACAGAGCATGCACAATAAATAAAACTAGTAATTTATGATCATCTCACTAATCACTTATTTAACTTGTTCAATTTGATGAACATATCCCATATTGTTTCAACTGATTCTAATTATACAAGTTTAAACAGTGTGTTATGATACGAAAAATAATAATTTTTTTATAAAAAATATCATATCATCCTGATATGATATTTTTTGAAATAATGGTTTCATATATTATGATAATTTAACAAATAATGGGATATATAACAAATTTCCAGAATTTCCAAATAAAAAATATTCTGAGGCCTGCTTTCCTATGAAAGAAATACTAATTCACATAAATATAAATAATTAGGGAAAAAAACTACAACTATATTTTGTATTAGTTTTTCTCTTTTTCAGAGTACAGGTAACCCCCGTATAGCACGGCACTTCTATAGCACGGATTCACTCTAACACGGTTCGAGAATTGGTACCATCCCCCGTATAACACGGTACTTTTATAGCACGGATTCACTCTGACACGGTTCGAGAATTGGGTAAACCCTCGTACAACAGGAAATGTAATAAATTTTTACATACTTAAGTAATAATAGTTCACGAAAATTATTATTTTCGTGAACTATTAGTACTTAAGTATGTAAATTTTCTCTTCTCGCCTTCTGTCGATACACGTGGTCCTTCTCGAAACTTGTTTCAATGTTGCCAGA
>NW_019384634.1:173309-176253 GCF_000671375.1 Centruroides sculpturatus
GCAAAAGGTAAAGCATGGATCTGAAGATAATGCAGAAAAATGCTCAGAGGATAAGGATAACTTGCCAAAAAGAAAACGCTCTCGGTTAATTAATAGTGTTTTTAGTGATGACGAAGAAAACATTGTTTAATTTATATTAATATGTATCACTTAAAAAAATTTTAATGAAGATATTTATCTTAATTATGAAAATATACTAGCATGTTTTTTAATTTTTGGAACCTAACCCTTCTTTTCGTATTAGTTCTTTGTTTCGTATAACACGAATTCGCATAACACGGCAATTTTTTGGAACGTAACTACCGTGTTATACGGGGGTTACCTGTATAACCTGGAAGCATAAAATTTCCAGTATGTTGGCTAATTAAAATAAGAAAATTTGGCTAGAAAATTTTGAAGTCATAAATCCATCTGTTATTATGTATAGGGAAAACATACTATTATACGACCAAAAAAATGGAATATTCAGCTATTAATGCTAGATAGTTCATTTTTTCAATGATGACCAATCCTTCCAGCTTCCAAGCTGAAAACATTTATTTATTTCACTATTTAAATGCAGTAATGAACTTGATAATTACAATTTATTTTAATGTAGCTCTGCACTCTTTCTTCTGACAAAATTCTGAATTATGGCAAATAAATTTATTCTATCAGACTTCATTTAAAATCTAAAAATAATGGCACAAATAGCCATTCTGTTGAAGCAATGCTTGATGTTGACTAGACATATCTACTGTCACTGAAAATTAAGTCATGCAGATTTTCTTCTTGGTTCATACTGCCAACAATGGAATCAATCTCCTAAATATAAAACGTATACAGGTATACCTCGCCTTACGTCGGTAATTGGTTCCAGGAAAACGACGTAAGTCGAATTTACCTGTCTCCGAATCTACTTATCACTAGGAAAGCATTTTAAATAATATATGGTTAATAAAAATCTATTTTAAGCTTACAAACAAATAAATTTTAGTTTTTAATATAGTACAAAAAAAATAATCTAAATTTACGAATGCATGTACTGTAAATACAGTACATACTTGTATATATTTTAATATGATTTTATGTGCTTTAAACGTTTATCTAGTGATATTACAACTTTAATATTTGTAGCGGACAGACGTAAAGTCGAATAAAATGACTTAAACTTGATTTTTATTTTTCCATATACTTTTTTAACAAGCAACGTATAATCGGGAACAACGTAACTCGAAACGACGTAAGTCGAGGTATGCCTGTACTTTCTCATTATTTCCAATAAAATAAACAAGTTGGGATTTGGACTACAATGACAGCAGCTGATGTGAGAGAGGAGACATTGCCAGACAAGAGAAGGGATGCCTTATACCCATTATTTATGAACATCTACATATTAGTAACAGATTGGTTATAAATTTCACACCCTCCATGATGCTGGCATGGGAGGGGGTGACAGTTCAGATGATCTGGCTGCCTACCAACCTACCCCATATTTGAAAGTACAATCACCATGATATTACTGGTGTGGAATTCAATAAATAAATAAGTAATTACCTAAAACCAGCAATAATTCTCTTCAAAACAAACATTTTCTTCCATTTTTTAACAGTCATCATCAGGTTTCCATGTATTGGAATGCTTGTAAGAGAACTCCCATTCCAAAAATTTAAACTTCACATTATGAAGATATGTGCATGCTCAATGTAGCACTTTAAAAAAATTAAGTCTTCAAACTGGCCTTCTGTTTTAAAAAATTTGATGTTTATATAAATTATGCAGACAAAATTGATGACAATCTATTTTATGTCAAAATATGCCCTCCATGCAGTCGCCAACAAATCCATTTCTTTAAAATTAATGGCTGTTCCCCTCTTAAACGCTTTAAATATCTCCAGCTGTTCGAGACATTTCAGGCTGGCCTGGTCCTTGCACCATTGTAGTAACCATGCATTATCAAAGTCTACCCTGACGTCATCATCAATGGCGAAAGAAGCCAATGCCGTAGTAGAAAGGCATTTTTGAATGGAGTATTTATGCTCCTTGATCCTTGTTTTAAGGCAATTCACAATAGCACCAATATATTTGCCAGGACAGTTCACCCTATGATCGTAAATAGGGATAGAATATATTCCTGGGATACTATTTCAATCCACTCAGTCCTTATCATTTCTTAAACAAGAGAAAATTGTCAGTGATCTTCTGTAAGCAATCCTTTTACTCATAAAGTGGGCTATTTGTTCGTAGATGTTGGTAAGGATCTTGTTGTAAGTAATAGGTAAAAAGGACACGTCTCCTGGAAGTGCCACTTTCGCATGTAGTTCACGTAAACACACCTAATTAATGATCTGGTAGTATGTCGTGAACTACATGTGAAAGTGCCACCCTGCCGCATTAAATTAGGTGTGTAAACACATCTAATTTAATGCGGCATGGTGTGATCACCTCCTGGGGATTTTTTGACCCATCCAGATTTGATCCCGGGTCCCCCAGAGTGGGGATCCATCTTGACTGCTCTGTCCTTCAAAACTAGTTGCTGGTTAATCCCTACTTTGTTACAGTAGACCCCTCTATAACGCTTAGATACGTTCCACGCTTACCGAAAATTATGTTGTAGGAATGATTAAATACATGAGCCAATCGCAGCCCGATAGGTGTGAACTTTACGGACTAAGGCTGTTCGAAAGGTTTTCATCTATAAAATTAACCGATTCTAGACTAATTCGACTCAACATTTCCAAAACACGTATAATTTTTTGGGAGTAATCCGTATAAACTATGCTATAAACAAAAAATTATAGGATTACTTACCGAGTGTGTACCGTTCGACTACACCGTTGCTTAAAGCTGGTTTTCGTTGCGGAACAGCACATGAAACTGTGGCCGCAATTTCTAATAAATAATTTTTCGCAGAAAAATAACTTGACCTTTGGAAACATCATTAATATAAATAATTTTTATGGCC
>NW_019384634.1:176930-254564 GCF_000671375.1 Centruroides sculpturatus
CCCCCCTATAATTACGGTCCCTATAATTACGATTCCTATAAAACTACGAAAAAATATACGTATTTTGGAAATGTTGAGTCGGATTAGTGTAGAATCGATTAATTTTATGGAAGAAAACCTTTCAATCAGCCGTAGTCCGTAAACTTGACACGTGTCGGGCTGTGATTGGAACGACTTGTAAGAAATCGGATTCCTAATAAATTGGAACGTATCTATATCTTATAGGGGGGTCAACTGCACATTTTCAGCTAAAAAACAAAAATGTCAAGATACAAATTTCACTCCAATAATTTCTTCCTGTAGATTTTAAAGTTATATTACCTTTCTTATATTTAAAAATGTTCTTATTTAACAAAGTTTTGAAAACTAGGTGAAATAATAACAAAATTTTTTTATACTGATAAAGAATAAAATTGGTTAAGTTGACCAATTTCTGTATCTAAAATCAGCTGCCTGACTTAAGTTATGAACAACTACATGTTTGAGAGGAAGCAGAGATCATAATACCAACAGTCAAAAACCTACCCATCAGAATAACTTCAGAATTTTGCACAACAGCAATCTTAAACCCAATTATAAACAAAAAGAAAGAAATATCAAACTCAGACTCATAGGTGTGTGTAATTAACATAGCAAAACATTAGAATTACTCAGCTAGACTTATATTTTATTTTAATGCCATTTCAATTATTTTATTTTGTTAAGTTAATTTTTCTTTAAATATAGTATAATTTTGATATTTTATGTTATATGTGGTATGTCTAAAAAGTTTGGTGACTGATAGAATATCTTGAATGCAACTACAGTAGAGCATCAATTATCCAAATACCAATCAACTGAAACATTGATTAACCGAAAGCAATCCAGTCGGCAAATTCAAATTTCCTCTAGTGCTGTGGTGCTGCAATGTTTGGCTATGTCTTGGGCTACTCCAATATTATTTTCGTTGGTGTGCATGTTTTAGCTGGCAGCACTAGCACGACCATATTGTATCATTAAAAATTATTTCTTTATTTTGCACAAAATAAATATACAGTGGAACCTCGGTATACGACCTTAATCCGTTCCTGATGTTTGGACTTATACCGAATAGGACGTATACCAAACTAACCTTTCCCATAAGAAGTAATGTAAAAATGATTAATCCGTTCTCGTGTAAAAAAAGTGGCTGGCTTGAAACACCTCGCTTTCCTGGCTAGTTCCTGCTTGATTTTTCATGAGATCAGCATGCATCTTTTTAGCTTTCTCGCAAATAATTGCTTCTGATACGATGTCTCCAGCACACTTTTTCAGTTATCCAAAGCAAAAGCATTTTCTCAACATGATCTAATGTCTTCGATCTCTGTTTAGAAATTAATTTAACCCCTTTTGCAACGTTAGCAGATTTAATAATGTCTTTATTTTTCACGATTGTCGACATCGTCGTTCTCGGAATGCGATATGCAACAGTTAAAATCTCAAACAGGCGTGCCACCTTCATATTTCTCAACAATCTCTTTTTTCAGTTCCATTGTGATTCTAGTCATTTTTTTAGTTTTCTGTTGCTTCTCATTTGCCTTTTTACAATTCATGATTAATAAAAATAACAAAATTTTACTTACAAATTAAAATCAGAAAAAATTTAACAAAGTTATAAACTGTGGCACCGGGAACGTCTAGTCTGGTCTAGTACGCCGATAGTGCTACTTGTTCATAGATGACGCGTATAATTGAATTAAGTCGTATACCGAGCAAAATTTGTTTCGTCCAAACAGAACGTATTCCGAATTGGACGTATTGTAAAGCAGACGTATACCGAGGTACCACTGTATTTAAAAATATAAAAACAAAAAAATTATATTTCAGAAGTTAATCTAGTATCAAAAACGTTCCGATTCAGCGTGACATACATTGAGAGGATACTTAAGGATGCACCAGTATTTGAATGAAGCTTTTTTCCCCCATTGTGAGTGGTGTTTTTTGCTTCAGCTCATCGGAGCCAAAACAGCTGACATCTCCAGATAAATCCAAGAAAAAGAAAGAGTTTTGCTTGTTTTGTGTGATGTTTTCCTGAGGACTGTGTTGTCAGGACGTGTGTCGTGCTAAATCAGAACGTTTTTGATACTAAATTAACTTCTGAAATATAATTTTTTTGTTTTTATATTTTCAATATATTTATTTGTTTGTGTTTAAAGAAATAATTTTTAATGATACAATAGCCACAATTATTATTTTTAAAAAATTTTCATTAGGCTTAACATTGACGAAAATTCAACGTGAAGTGACACGCAATGGAGAAAAATTTCAACATGGGATAGGTTAATATATTTTTTCATACATGATCACTTATCCAAACAACCCCAGTCCTGAACTGTTTCAGATAATCAATACTCTACTGTAGTTCCTTCATGCGCATATCAAGAATCACCTCCTAGTGTGAAATACATGTGGCTATAAGTGAACTTCCATTGCAGTCATTTAAGTACAACCTGTGTGAGAAGTGGCATCAAAGAGCAATGAAACAATGGCACTATATACCAGGTGTGGCCAAACTTTTATCCCTTAGGGACTACTTTTTTGGTAAAATATAGTCTGCGGGCAACTACGAATATGGGCAAACGATTTTTATATGCGCATGCGTTAACATTCATTTGCATTGTTCATCGGGATAAATACAAACAGTATGGGTATGTTGCACAGACAGTCTATTATTGTAAGAATAAATTATCGAATTAAGATTTTTAAACATTTAAGTGAAAGCAAATTGTTCAACTTTAGCTTCGCGGGCTACTTTCAAAACCTTTGTGGTCGACGTGTTGGCCATCCCTGCTATATACAGTTCTGCTTCACATTGGGAAAAACAGCAATGGAGACCCATGAAAAGTTGATTAAAGTTTACAGGAACCTTGCTGTGAGTAAAAAATGTGTGTTCAACAATATATTATTTAATAAAAATATTAACTTATACTGAAACTAGAAAAAATTAAACAAATTACCACCTTTTTAAATATTCCAGCAAATAATTTAATATCATAAGAACGTTTTCGATTGTATATTATTTAAACATATACAAACATCTCAAAGCATGATGTTTTTTAATCATAAACCAAACAATTGCTGTATTAAATTACCTATTTTACTGCTACAATTAGATTTCACTCTGGGTCAATTATTTTCTCATTTATTTAATAAATATTCCAGAATATTCTCATTTATTTAATAAATATTAATTTAATTATAGTTACTCAATTTAATATGAGATAGTACATAAAGCCTACCTCTAGTACCAAATTACTTAAAATCAAATTATTAATAATAGAGGTAAAATAGCCCGATTTAATATAGCAATTGTTTGGTTTGTTTTTATTTAAGAAATGCATAGTTGTTGCAATGTTATTTGTATTTGAACATTCTTTGTTTTTGTACCTAAATATATTTTTCACACAAACTGTATGAATACTGCAGTATTTTATACTGCAGTATTCATACAGTTTGTGTGAACTGTTTCAATAACAAAGATTATAAATGTACTAAAGTTTTTAAAAATTGCCTTTGGAAAATGGGATACATCTTATACACTGGTAAATATGATACTGTGGCCACCAGTGCTAGAGATTGTATGCACAGTCTGGAAACTTTTCTAACAAGTTGTTGCCTGGCAACAGATATAAAAAGAAAAAAGGGCAAAAGTTCATTGAGTTGCCTGGGTGTAGCCTGACGACATAGACAACAGCACTGATCTTATTTTAATAAAGTTCTTTTGTTACTGTTTGTGTGACTGCTTAGTGTTGGTATTTTAAGGATCAGTAGTTCTGTTTGATAATTTTGCATAAAATTCACATATCATTTTGTTATAAATACAAATATAATAATATTTTCACGTATTAATAATATTATTATGGTATTAGTAAAAAAAACCTTACACACTTTTCCAACACAATAATGTTTTACTTCAAACAAAAATGTTTATAGCCTCATTTAGGCATCCATCAATACAAATTTAATGTTGCTTATTTACCACATTTTGGAGAGTTATCTACCAACTACTGCAGCTGATATTGTCTCATAATCCTTACTATTAGTACAATTTCTATTAATTGTTGCATTAAAACTTCCCATACTTTTTGAATGCCAAAAACTCTTCTCATCATCCTTGCACCATTCCAGTTGATCAGCATCCTGGGTTTGCACACATACTGGGCCAGTGTAGTTTCTAGTTTATTATTAAAGACATTATATTTGTGCTCTGTAATTCTATGCATCCATGATCTATTAGATAGATAGATCCCATGGAGGTAAGATGCCAATCAAATCTGTTATTGTACATGGAGGCTGAGTAAACCCTATTCTTCTTTGTGTTGTATCCTTAGCATTGAATAATAATTGGAAAATGGTTGAATTGTACCTATACAGTAATACCCCTAACTTACGTGATAGGTGGGACCGAGCGATAACCGCGTAAGTCGGGGTATAATTTTGCAATTTGTGTAAAATACAAGTCGGATGTATGTAAGCTAATAAATGTTCTCGTTAATCTTATCTTGTCTTTTGATTCGTTCATTGTTAGAAGAAATCACCACATAGAGTCTCTCGAGTCTCCGTAGATATAACAAACACAGAAATAAATAACACAAAATAAATTGTAGCTATGTGTCGATTCCGTGCGACACGTCCAAACATGTAAGCTGAACAATAGTGTGAGGGGAGTGAGTAATCAAAAGACGAATCGACGAGATTTGAAAATTGCATTAACTCCGGGTTTGCGTAAGTCGAGGTATTACTGTACATTATCCTAGTGTTACTATATTTGATTATCTGTGTGTATGTAGGTTGTAGTCTCGAGTAAGTGTACTATACACTGATCCAAGTATACCAAGTACTGATCTCCTGTGAACATTAAACTCTTTTGTCCAACAAATATAAAAATGAAAACTTTTTATCATTTCTATCCTCAGAATCATCAAGACTGAACTTTTTTGAAACATTTTGCCCAATTTGAATAAATAACATTTATCAATTTTCAAAAATATTCTTATAGTGCTATATTAAATAAACTGAAGGCCAACAGTTTCCCAAAAAAGCTGAAATAGGACTACAGGATCTCATTCCTACAGTATACAACATTCATATTGCTCCTCTTAAACATGTGGAGGGTGTACAACATTTACCATGATGCTATCCCATCCTAATAAACCACCACCTCCAAAACAAGCCTCTGTCTGTGTGTGTGTGTGTGTGTGTGTTCCTTGTTATCTCTTTTTAAACATAAAGTTTAAAAACAGAACAAGGAACACACATACAGACTTCTTAAACAAACTGTAAAATGTTAGAGAGATAAAAAGTTCCTTATTCCTCCAGATAAAATAATGAGTCTGTAAACATAATCTTGGTTCATCTGTAAAGAAAACATAAGGCTGTGACTTGACTCCACGAATAATGCCATCTACAGAAGTATAAAATGATCTATCCTGTGAGAGATAGAGGTAGACAAACCACAGGTCTCTTAGCATAAAGACCATTGTATAAAGCAGAATATATGGTTTTCCCATGATGCATTTATCCCAGAGGCTTAATAGATCTTTGAAGACAGTTGCCTGGCAGTGTATCACCTATGATGCCTCACAATTAAAGCTAAATGGTCTTCTCTTGGTACTGTAATCCTTGGGCAATCTTGACCAGGCTAAGTACACATGCTTTTCTAACTTGGATTATTAAAATTTCTGTTGTTAAGAGATGTTACCAGAAACATTTCAACATTACCATCCCTAAAAACATTATAAAATAAGTGCATATCTTTGTCAAAACTATATGCTTTATAATTCTGTACGCCACATTTTAAAAAAATTATACAGTTTTATCCGTTAAAATTCTTTATTGCGTTATATGCATATAATCTAAACATGTGTAATCAACCTAATGGAACTGTGACAACAAGAAGAAAAATGAGATTGTTAACAGTGATCAGAACTGCCTCTATCTCTGGAAGACAAGTCATCTCTCATTTTGACATTATTCATCTCTGAAAGAAGAGATGAGAGATAAGTGATCAGAATACAGTCCCAGGTCTTCTTGAAATAACTCCAGTCTCTGAATTGCTGCCACAGTCATAAAACCATTCTAAGATAAATATTAGATTCCCTTATAACTAGTTTCCAGTCATTGTCCTATGGTTCTCTACTATATTAAGTCGAGTGCATGTAACAAAGTTTTTCACACTTGAAAACAAGAAATGCCTATTGCATTGCCAACCAAATTTACATAAGCAACATAATTTGCCTATTTCTCACCTATCTGCTTTCCAATATAAAAATTTCACTTTGAATAAATTTTTTTTTTCAAGTAAATTTGAACACAATACATGTATTTATGCTTAAATTGTCAACTAGGACTTAATTTATTACTAGGACTTATTGTACTGGATAACTGGTTCTGCAAGTTAAATAATCAAATCAGAAAAAAACCATTTCTTTTTCCCCAACCTAATATTTATCACCTGTATTTTCTGATTTGATTATTTAACATGCAGAACCAGTTATTCAGTACAATAAGTCCTAGCCGACAATTTAAGCATAAATACATAAGGCCACAAAGGCATAAAAGTTGAACACAATACATACATTGTTATATTTTATTCGGCTGCTTTGATAAAATAGTCAATTAATGCCATCTAGTGTTATAAATACACTAAATTGGCACAATTGAATTAAACCTTCAAACTTAATCTGCACTCATCAGCAAATTGAAGCAATGCGTCGATGTTATGAAACTATAAATAATTTCGATTAAAAACATTCCCTGTTATACCACGTGATCATCGCCATATTAGATAAACGTTAACCTATGATTTTATCGTTTTATTACGGTTTTTAAATTTTATTAAATGTACGATCGATATTATTTGCTGACATAATTTTACAAATTTCCCTAAAGATCGCAATGTATAAATAACGAACGTTCATCGATAATGCTAAATAAACAATCAATAAGCCGCCATTAACGTGCATCTTCTCATAACGAAAAATACACAATTTCAGTTCATACCTTTGTTAATTTATCGATTAGAACAGCTTTATTTCCTGATCTATCGATTCCTCGCTTTTCTAATTCTGATTTTAAATCAATAACACGTAAATCGTTAATTTTCTTTCTCTCCGACATTTTCCTTTCGGCACTGCGTTGATAACGAAATCTCGCTCCCATATCTTCTTGCTGGTTGGTGGTAACGAGATTGCCACTACCTCGTTCACAATCAGACGACTAAATGGTAAAATGTTATTTGTATTTCGTATACTATTTTATCATTAAATAGTTTTTATATTATTTATTATTTAATGATAATATTGAAAATTAAATAATTCCTTTATTTAAATAATCATGGTGTAATAATAAATATATTTTTTTTATTTTGTATTCATTCTGTGATGTACCGTAAGCACTAAGAGGCAGTGATAGATTCCTAAAAAAACAATAACAAATTATTATTTGCAGGAAAATAGCAGCCGGTGTGAAGTATATATTTAAAATATACTGTACGTTAAAGTAACAACTAAAGAACAGTCAAAACAACGTATCGTTAAATACGGCCAAATGGCCGAGCAGTTAAGGTGGCAGCCTACAGCTCTTTTTTTTTATACTCTTTCCGCCCTGTGGGCACTAAGAGGGCCTCTTATAGCAGGCCCATTATGGGTTCGGCCAGACCCACAATGGGGCGACCGGGTGATGAGGGACGGGCCCGTCATATCCGAACGGACCACCCCCGAAAAATTCCTGGGAATTCCTTGACCCGTCCGGATTCGATCCCGGGTCCCCCAGAGCGGTAGGCTACCACCTTGACCGCTCGGCCATCCGATCTGGAAAAGACGTGATCGAATTCGGACGAGTCGAATAATCCCCAGGAATTTTTTGGGGTGATCCGTTCGGATATGTTGGTTCCCGTCCCTCACCACCCGACCGCCCCATTGTGGGCCTGGCCGAACCCNTTGTTATATTTTATTCGGCTGCTTTGATAAAATAGTCAATTAATGCCATCTAGTGTTATAAATACACTAAATTGGCACAATTGAATTAAACCTTCAAACTTAATCTGCACTCATCAGCAAATTGAAGCAATGCGTCGATGTTATGAAACTATAAATAATTTCGATTAAAAACATTCCCTGTTATACCACGTGATCATCGCCATATTAGATAAACGTTAACCTATGATTTTATCGTTTTATTACGGTTTTTAAATTTTATTAAATGTACGATCGATATTATTTGCTGACATAATTTTACAAATTTCCCTAAAGATCGCAATGTATAAATAACGAACGTTCATCGATAATGCTAAATAAACAATCAATAAGCCGCCATTAACGTGCATCTTCTCATAACGAAAAATACACAATTTCAGTTCATACCTTTGTTAATTTATCGATTAGAACAGCTTTATTTCCTGATCTATCGATTCCTCGCTTTTCTAATTCTGATTTTAAATCAATAACACGTAAATCGTTAATTTTCTTTCTCTCCGACATTTTCCTTTCGGCACTGCGTTGATAACGAAATCTCGCTCCCATATCTTCTTGCTGGTTGGTGGTAACGAGATTGCCACTACCTCGTTCACAATCAGACGACTAAATGGTAAAATGTTATTTGTATTTCGTATACTATTTTATCATTAAATAGTTTTTATATTATTTATTATTTAATGATAATATTGAAAATTAAATAATTCCTTTATTTAAATAATCATGGTGTAATAATAAATATATTTTTTTTATTTTGTATTCATTCTGTGATGTACCGTAAGCACTAAGAGGCAGTGATAGATTCCTAAAAAAACAATAACAAATTATTATTTGCAGAAAAATAGCAGCCGGTGTGAAGTATATATTTAAAATATACTGTACGTTAAAGTAACAACTAAAGAACAGTCAAAACAACGTATCGTTAAATACGGCCAAATGGCCGAGCAGTTAAGGTGGCAGCCTACAGCTCTTTTTTTTTATACTCTTTCCGCCCTGTGGGCACTAAGAGGGCCTCTTATAGCAGGCCCATTATGGGTTCGGCCAGACCCACAATGGGGCGACCGGGTGATGAGGGACGGGCCCGTCATATCCGAACGGACCACCCCCGAAAAATTCCTGGGAATTCCTTGACCCGTCCGGATTCGATCCCGGGTCCCCCAGAGCGGTAGGCTACCACCTTGACCGCTCGGCCATCCGATCTGGAAAAGACGTGATCGAATTCGGACGAGTCGAATAATCCCCAGGAATTTTTTGGGGTGATCCGTTCGGATATGTTGGTTCCCGTCCCTCACCACCCGACCGCCCCATTGTGGACCTAGCCGAACCCATAATGGGCTTGCTAAAAACAGGTCCTCTCAGTGCCCACAAGGCGGAAAGAGCAAAAAATAAATAAATAAAGTCGTATCATAGAAAACAACTTGATAACACCTGAGGCTTCGAACTTCCAAACTTCAGATTGTTCAGAAATGAAAAACAGTATTTTTATAGGGTGATTTCTCCTAAATATGTTAGCCCCGTTCTTTACTATCGGGTCATCCCATTGGAACCTGGATGAAACAACAATGGGCATGATTTAAAGAATCTCTCCACTAAATTCTTAATTTGATCGGTTAATCAATTTCACATTTCGTTCGATTTGGTCAGCAAGTGTTGAAGCAACTTTGAAACTTTCGGTCGTATCTCACGCAATGATATTTCTTCTAACGGCTAAGAATTTTTCAGTGTCATTACTCACAACGCGACAATTTTGCTTTCAAAGAAATGCTACATTTATTTCCAAATTTTGTCATGTCTACCACAGTCAGAGTCAAAATTCGATAAACCCATCAAAAGTAATTTTTATTTAACTATATGCGCTGATGAATTTCAATTGTCGTTTTAAAATAATTCGTTCATTCTAGATGTTATTTTTCACTGTTGTATCTCAGTGAATTCGAACGTGGAAGAAATTTCAGGTGGCCCAGGCCAGCGGGGTCGTACCTCACTCGGTAGAGGTACCGAGATCGATGCTCGGAGTCTCCGTCTGCCGCTGTTATTTTTACAAACGTCTGCAATGAATAAATTTTTTGGCACCACAAAAACTAGTTGTTCTTGTATCTGTGCATCGGTTTACACTTCACTTCATTACAGTCAGAGTGCGATAGTCGTGTACGGTACTGTACTTATTATTCGCAAATTGACTCCTGCCAATTTTATAACCATCCGACCAGTCGCCGTAAGCTGTAGTGAAAGTGTTCGGGAAAAAAGGTTGGCTCATCGACGCTTGCAGCGGATGGCAAGGAGCGCGTAGTCTACTTTTAGCAGCAGTGACGTTCTTCGTTCGCAACTGCCTAACAAACGCCTAATAGAGTGAACTATTTACAAATGATATTACAGCCAGTTAGTCGCCGGGGACGTAGCTCAGATGGTAGAGCGCTCGCTTAGCATGCGAGAGGTACCGAGATCGATACTCGGCGTCTCCAGATTCGTTTTGTTTAAGTATTTAAACTCTGATTTCTATTTTAAAATCCGTTCTAATTACATCTGGTTTGTATAGACCAGTGTTTCTCAACGGGGGCGATATCGCCCCTATGTGGGCGATTTTCCATGTTGAGGGGGCGATTAGTGACAATTTATATTTTGGGTGCGAAAAACAATTTTATGGGCGATATAGTAAAACATTATATTAAGAATAATTAGATATTTTATTCGTTATATCGTACAATAATTAAACAAATAACATTATACTAGTCACTAGTCTATTCAATGCAGTACGAATTTGGCATTAGCCTTGGTCCTCGGCCTCGGAATTTTGAAGTGAATGGTTCGTTACAGGTTGAGAAATACTGGTATAGACGATCGAATTCTCGAAATACTTTTCAGATTTTTGCTGAAGTTAGCAAATAATTCCGTCTGAAATTTAAATGAGAATTCGCTCAGTCATATATCTGGCTGGAAAAAATTCCGTTTTGCAACTTTAAAACTTTTCGGTTAGCCAAAATTCTTATCGTTTCGGAAGCAGACTGCAAGTGCAAAGTCGGTAGCAGCGACGCACATGAGCAGCACGTCTCAGGTGTGACGATACGTAGAGAAAAAAAAATTAAATTTAATGGAGACGCCGAGTATCGATCTCGGTACCTCTCGCATGCAAAGCGAGCGCTCTACCATCTGAGCTACGTCCCCGACGTTCAGAATGCCTTTACGGCTCGTTTGCATTCTTTCATTATCTACTGCCAAGTAACGTTTTCACAGTTGCAATCGATTACCTTCGTGTTTTCGGCTGAGGTATTGGTGTGAAATTTGAAAATTTTCGAATTCCGGTCGCATTCGAAGAATCTCGTCGTCTCTGTGACCNCAGTTTTACGTAGAAATCTTCTCACTTGGCATCCTCTTTGTAGATCGCTCATGCTACGTATGCCCATCCATTTGATCGAATACAATGCAATACAATTCGTAGGGTAAGTTAATTCAGTATAGGTAAACAGGGAGGTAATGAAAATAATACAAATGTAAAATAAAACAAAATAAAGAAAGCCTTATTGTATTCCAGTTAAGACTATCAAACAGTAATCCTCAGTTTGTCATATGAAAAAAAATCTTCTTTATTTACAGTTTTCTTATTAAAACAGACAATATATTAGCGGGAGATTTTCGTCTTTAGATCGTCTTTCTACTTTGTGGCAATAATTTCTTTACAAAATGCGTCTTTCTGTTTCTACGTGACAATTTTTTTTGCCCGAAAAACTGTCAGTAAAAAATGAATTAAATAATGTTTTCTCTACTTACAAGGGAACTGTCGGAGTGGCATCTAATAAATTTTAATAAAATTTAGTTAATAGTTACGTTAAAAGTATACAAACTCTATATTAAATTTGTAGTATTCACTAAAAGAGTTAATCAGAGTTATTAGCAATCAAATGTCGTACTATTTTATATGCGGATTTTTAAAAGTGAAAGGGTCGCGGAGGAAGACGGCGATATTACATTTAGAATAAATTCTGGAATTTTCGAAAATGGGAGAAGAATTAATAACATTTAGTTAATAATTATGTTAAAAGCATGCAATCTCTATATTAAATCTGTAGTANTTTTTAAAGGTTTTTAAGTGACAAACAGTGCCTTCTTTAGAGCAGGACCTACGGGGCCCTGGCCCAGGGCCCCCTAATTCGAAAGTAATAAAGTTACAAACAAAAAATAGGTTAATTGAAATGAACAAATTATTAAAAATATCAAATACTTTACTTTTCCTATACGTAGTTAAAAGTGATCTTAAAACTAAGCAAACTTACAAAATTTTTCTTCGACATTTTCCTGCTGTGAAATTTCATAATTAATTTATCGAAATTTACTTTATTAAACATATCCGATTCTATACTCATAATAGAAAGATTATTTAATCTCTATTGAGACATCATATTAAGATGATCATTTTTTATAAATTTCGAAATAGAAAATGAACGTTTACCAGAACAATATGTAATCATTAAAGTTAAAAATATTCTAAGACTGGTCTCTATACTAGGAAATGTACACGATAGCAAATCCTGCTTTATTAAAAAATACATATCTGAGATCGACATATTTTCTTTACCTTTATGTAATATACTATTGTTTCTGTTTCCTTAAAGGGGCCCCATCTTGGTCCTAGCCCAGGGCTCCTTACGTTCTAAAGACGGCACTGGTGACAAGAGAAAAACAAATACATCAGAAAGTAAAGTATTTGTTTATAAATATTGATGCTTGTATACTTTCTATAGTATAAACTTTCAATTCTTGGCCCCATTAAATATTGTCGGCTAAAGTTATAGAGCTTTTATCAGATTTATGATTTGAAACCCTTCATTAGCATCATTGCACAGATATAAACTATAAACGTGATTCCCATAAAATTATGAATTTTACGATTAATCAAACGCCTTCACATTTTATAGTATTTAAAGTTTCGACATTAAGCATTTTCCTTTATTCTAAATAATTAAGGCCGATATTTTTAAAAACTCATTTTAAAATTACCTCGTAATTAGAACTCGTAATATCGTAAATTTTTATAACCTTGTTTCTGTGTTCAAGAACACAGTAGAGCATCGATTATCTGACTCAATTGGGGACTCGGGTTGGTCGGATAATTGAAAAAATCGGATAACCGAAAATAATGAAAAAATACATTATTAGTATAGTATATTAGTATATCCCATGTAATTAGTTTATTAGTATATCGCTATTAACCAAGTTCGCGTTGAATTTTCATCGATGTTAAGCATAACAAACTTTTTTAAAAAATAATAATCGTCGCTATTGTATCGTTAAAAATTATTTTTAAATTATTTTATTGCTCACAAAACAAACAACCACTAATAATTAGAAAATTAAATCTCGTTTAAATACTGGCTTCCCTTTCATGGTCGAGCCAATGTTGCCAGCTAAACCACGCAAAAATTTAACAAAAATTATATTAAAGTAGCCAAGACATAGCCAAATGTTGTAGGGCCACATCACTAGCAGACATTTGAAATTTGCCGACTAGGACAGTCGGTTAACTGATGTGACGGTTAATCGGGGGTCGGATAATCGATGCTCTACTGTACTTTGAAGGTGATAGTGCGTAGGTGTTTTAAACTATTCAAACCAAGGAACTGTAAGCCATCCTCGAACTTTTGGATCCTACCACGTAGTTATACAATAGAAATGACGTGTTTACTTTTTATTCTGTATTTTTCCACAAGCTGTACCAGCGCTGGAAAACGCTGGAATTTTTGCGGTATGATGAAAACATTTCGATTTTTCCAGAATGTCGCCGCATGTGTGTATTGTTTCAGATACTGTGTTACTAAATCGAGTGAATGTAGTAATTAATGTAACCATATTGTAATATAATATGTAAATTAATTGTACATAATGTAATACAGTATGTAAATTATTCAATTCATTATTAAAACATCAATGAAAATTTCTTATATACGCCAAACCGTATATTAATTAAAATATATTTAATGTTGCAAACATGGTTTTTAATACCATCGTTTTATAATATCGAAGAAATTAATTAAGTTGAAATTTCATGTATCCAGATATAAAAACATGTGTTTCAAATGAAAAAACAAATTATCATAGTTTAATTGAATCATTTTAATGTCGATCGTTCTGCCACATTTGAGACTACAATATTGGAATTTTTTAATTTTTTTTTACTCCAGATATTACAAAAATGAAATATTTCGTATAACATTAAATTGTAATTCCCCGCTATGGTTTATATACACATTTTATCCCGTATGAAATTCGCACAGCTATACTCTAAACTTCAATTAATTATGATAGGATTTCGCTATTTTCAGTAATAATTTGTGTTATGGCAATCGGTAGAATAGTATAATTTGTACTTTTTAAATTATATATCGATCATTAAAAATCGTTGAAAAGATTAAAATTACTATATTTAATAATTAAAGATTTTATCGTAATGTTGATTTCTGACATTTTTATTATAATTAAAACGATCATTTTCTACAATTTTCTATCATAAATCTTTATTGCACTTTAAATCAATAAACTAAGAATTGGAGATATATTTAAACACACGATTATTATTTTTCTATTGTTAAATTTCCTTATCTATTTAGACAACATTCTTAGCGTTCGCTGTGAAATTCTAGACATATCAAACACAAGGAAGAAAACAAAGGGGAGGAAAAAATTGGAGATATATTTACTAAATATAAGTGTCAACTAATACAATAAAATTAACGTGTAAATTATGAGTTTCTAGAAGATTTTTAATAATATACTTCCAGGCCGATGGAAGGCCTTCCGCGTCCCTCGCATTAATACAAGTTTCCTCTAGTTTGCTCTTATAAATCTCTATTTTCTCATCGGTCTTCGCTAATGTTGGGATCTCACTGGCTTGATAATGTCCGCATCATCCCATTTAACTACCGAACTTTGTGCCTGAGCCATCTGGGATAGTATCGTCGCGTTCGAACTTTTTTTGATGTTATACTTGTGCTCCTTTAGTCTTACACTCTAATTCCTTGTTGTAACGCCGATATAATCTTTCCTAATCCCCAGCTGTGGGTTTTCGTACGGTATCCTATACACACTTGCTTTTTCTTCCTTCCTAATGCTATCCTTGTCATTTCTTAAAATTTTATATAGGTTCGGGCCTCTTTTTAGAATTATTGTTGATCCTTTGCAGTCCGCAATTTCTTTCATAATGCCTTTGGCATATCTGTTGTAAGTGAATTTTGTGATTTTACCGGGACCTTGTATTGAGCCCCATTTTTTATGCTCTTCTCGCATCTTCTAACAATTCCTGTTATTGTGCCTTTTTTGTACCCTAAGGCTTTAGCATCTTGTTGAATTCTGTCAATTTCCTTTGCACTGTCCATAACGTTGTCACAATATAGAAAGGCCTTTCTGATTAGAGCCCGGAATCTTATAATAATATGGATCATTTGATTGCGAGGGGATATAAAGCGGACTGTGCGTTGGTTTAACGTAACACTGGTAGATAAATGCCCTTTTCTACTCTCGGGACTAGGACTCTGTTCTTGTGATGTCGAGGTCTTTATTGAGCGCCGTCTAATTTCTATGCAAAAAGGATCCCTCAGTTTCTGCTCTCGATCTGTGCCTTGCTATATATGAGTTGTAACTCATTTATGGATGCTATCGGCACTCGACTCAATGCATCCGCGTTGGTATGGGCCTTTCCAGGACGGTGAATGATCTCAAACTGATATTCCTGCAATGCCAAATTCCATCTACTTAATCTCGAGCTCTCATCCTTCACATTGATGAACCATCTAAGGGGTTTGTGGTCTGTTATGATCTTGAATTCCCTACCATACAAGTAAGGCCTAAAATATTTTATTGTCCAAATGACTGCTAAGCACTCTTTCTTGGTTGTGCTGTAGTTTCGTTCAGCCTTCTTGAGCAATCGGCTCGCGTACGCCACCGGAACTTCTCCGCTTTCGACTTCCTGCGACAGCATTGATTGTGCTGCATTGAATGCGTCAGTTGCCAAAACAAAAGGTCGACTGAAATCGGGTAATCTCTGAAGTAGAGCGGATGCCAACACTTTCTTTAATTTTATTGGTCGAGTCGAAACATTCATAATCCTAATCGGTATTTTGCCGCGGTGTTGCGTTTTCACTAAGACACCTGCGATAAACGCTCCTTCTCTATCCGAAGTGCAAGGTTCGACACACCTACTGGTCCACCATTTCTCCTCTCACGTTCCCTTCCAAAATGACTTCCGATCACGGGGGAACTACGCAATCGATTAACAACACATCTTTCCGAGTGTCATCTTCTCTTTTGTTTTTTCTAACTGTTGATCTTTGGTTGAAAGTTTCTAAACTGCTTCGCTGTTTATTTATCTGCGCGTGGCTTCCTTTTATACTCGTTGCTTTTATTACACTTATTATCATCCTCGCTAACATTGTCTAATCACGTCGAATTTTCCTCAAACCTAACTCGTTGTCTACTATCATTTTTTCCTACTCCTTGAGGATGACTAACATTGTTGTGAAAACTCGCTAATCCCCAGAAGGTTATCTCATCTCCTGTTGGGAATATTAGCTTCGCGTTTTTAATGGATATGGTTATATCATATTTCTCAATTATATCCCTTCCTAAAACCCCTCATTTGGTTCGGTTATTTTAAGGTCTAAGTGAAGATTTTATTGCCGTTCCTTCCCAACTCCCGTCTGAGTTGGTTTCTTGTGTATCACGACTCGATGTAATGAATCAGCTTCGTTGGAAAGCACACCTCCACACTCAAATTGAATATATGTACAGTTTATTTACAGTTGTAGAAAGTACAAGTTGGAAAACATCGTGTATGTACAGGATAACCATGCGTAGTGAATTCACGTGCCAGATTGGCGTCTGGGAACTAATAACCTTTGGAGAGACCTCAGTCAGATTGTGGAGTCGGCTCAACTGCACGGTCGGTCCGGTCTCAGCACTAACCCGTCCCTGAGAAGATCAACAGAGGAGAACACTCTCTCTTTACGCTGAGCGGGCTTCCCAAGTGCCTGAGATAACCGTGTATCAGTCTCTTGCCCTTCTCTCCTTGACTCTCGTTCGCCCCGCAATTTAAAAGATTTTGGAACGGGAACTTCCGACCAATCACAACCCTTTTTTATGCCCGAACAGCTTACACTCAGGTCCGCCGTCATCCGTCGAGAGTGAAGCTTACACAAACGTCCGCCACTTGTTTACGTTCGTTTGTTTACAATATGGTAAATGTACTACCGTCTGACTCAACGCCACCTAGGTGGCGTTGTCTGACTGCAGGTAGGTCCAATTAACAAAGCCGGCGCTTCCTTCGTTTACCCTTGTTTACAAGTCAATACCTTACAAGTGGTATTACCCGACCGCACGTGGGTCCAATTGACAAGGTCGCGCCTCTTTTGTTCCCACTCTGCTAAAAGGTCACTACTTTACAGTCTACTACGTAACATTTGTGAGAAATTTCTAGACTACCGATTTTAAACTTTGTTATATTTTCCCATTGTTTCGTGACCTGTTACACAAATTAAATCTAACGCGCTTGTTTCCGCTTCCGGTAATTTGTTCGAATCTTGGAAGAGAGATCTAAATACAGTGGGTGGTCGGTTAACGAACAGTTCGGATAGCGAACAAATCGGATAACGAATACTTTCGCGAAAGATTTTTATGATCGGACAACGAACACTTTACTGAACAAACATAAAAAGAAGCGACGGAAAATAACGAATACCGATTGATTTTCCCTTGTCTTCAGGTAACAATTCGAAACACCTTTCGGAGCGCGGGAAACGTCAACATCGACGCTCAACCCGATACCGATCGAATAGTGTTTCCCCGAACTTTGAAACTCTCCGTTGTAACTTCAGCTTTTTGTTTACCTTTCTGACAAATAATTTTTTATGGTCTTCGCGAGACTGTCGGACAGGCACTTGTTAAGTTTTGCGTCGGAGTTTATTTACGAAAGGTGAAAGTTTAACTGTCCCATCGGATATTCGTTAACGTTTTAATACCAAATTTCGAATTTCATCCGGGCCTTGCATTTAAATAATTTTTGTGGGCTAGTTGATTTCTGTTCTCTGAATTTTTGTAAGTGCTTTTTGAACTTTTTATTTAAAAGAAAAACTGATAATATTATGGAGCCTAAAAAGAGGAGTGTCAAGAACTGCACTCACCGTAGAAACCAAGTAAGAGATAATAGCCAAGGTAGACAGTGGGCACAAGATGTCTGATGTTGCTAGGCAGTATGGCTTGAACAGGTCTACAGTAGGCACAATCTTAGCTATGAAAAACATATCAAGAAGTCTGAAGTTGCTAATGGAGTAATGAAAATCACATCTGAGAAATAAAAAGCATTTTAGAGCTCATAATGGAACCTGAAACTGATCTGACAACAGAACTCCAAGAACTCTTAAATGAAGAACACCAAGAAACTAAGCCAGATGTGTTTTCTTTTAAAAAAGAGGAAGATGAAAGAGGACCAATGTCGACATCTGCTATTAAAGATCTTTTGAAGAAGTGGGAGGATGTCGGAACAAAGGTCTTAGAATGGCATCCAAACCAGAATAAGGTTAATGGGATTGGGGATCTCTACAATTACAATACTGTTAATTACTTCCGAAAAATCCTGAAGAAAAGAGAAAAGCAATCGACATTGGACATCTTTCCCCATCTTTAACCCCACAAACGAAAAAAATATGACTAATAAAAATGCAAGACTGCATATATATGTATTTTTACTATTACATATAAACAAATGTGGTAAAAAGGTATATATTTTTTAATTTTTGGAGTCTCCAGAACGAATAATCAAATTCCCATAAAAACCTATGGTAAATCGATAATCGGTTAACGAACAATTCGGATAACGAACAAAGTCTTGGAACGGATTATGTTCGTTACCCGGTCACCCACTGTACTAATGTAACAGCTGCGCCCATATCTATCGTAAGTCGCGCTCTTTCACTCTCTACTTAGCAGACTAAGGTGCATGGCGGTAAGAATCCTCGCTCTTTGACTTACCGTTTCCGGCTAATGGGATCGTATCGCGCGCTTCATCTCTTAAATGTTCTAAGTCGCGCGGTTGTTCTCTAATTTCAATCGAAATAATTCTATCGCCACGATTCCCTTTCGAATCATCTCGATTTCCTTCTCTTTGATTATCTACTTGTCTAAAGCTCCCCTCAGGACAGGGTAAGGCCAAGCATTTGCTGGCGGTCGCGCTGATCGGTGTTCGCTGGGTCCCAAAACTCCTTTCGGCCATAACGCACCGAAAAATAATGCAATTTTGGTCATTTTTTGTTCATATTGCCTATACTGTGCCTGATAAACTTTTTGTTTAAAAAAAGAAAATAAATTTAAAGTACAGTTTTAAAATGAGTAAAAGTGCAACAGTGCACTTATTATCTAAAAATGTAAAATAATGTCAATTATCATTTTTTCAAAATATAATTCTTACTAATTTGGATATATTGAGTAAACACAGTAAACTTGACGTTTTGATTTAAAATGTTATTTAATAAATTAGCGAAATTATTAAGAATTAGATTTATCCATTTGTAAGATTTGCTTTGCTTGTTTCTTTGGCAAAATTCTTCAAGTTGTTTGCTTTAGTTTTGAGCGTATTTTATAAATTTAATCACTTATTAAAACTTATTTACATTATCAAAAACATAAATTTAAATAAACTTTCTTTTTATTTTTTGATTTTATAACTTTTTTTAATGATTTTCTTACGTTATTTATTTATTCAAAAATGAATATTTTCAGTAAATATTTAAACAAATTAAATCATATAAAATTGAGATTTTATTTCGATTAGAAACAGTTTTTTTTAAATAAAATGATAAGCGTAATACTAATTTTTTTAGTTATAAACTTATAATATTTCAACACAAGGACGAATTTTTAAATAAATATTTTTTTTAGTAAATCAGTAAATCTGCAGAGTTATAGTTGAGAATATTTTTAAATATTAGACTCACGAGTTTTTAAGGATAGTTTTTAAGCACGTAAGGATCATCTAAGTTTAAAAAAAACTATATACATGTTAAAGAAGGTGCTTAAAAACAGGATGAATCCTGTTTAAGCATAATAAGAAGTCTAAACATTTAAATTATATAAAAAGTTAAATTAAAATTAATTTACTTATTCCGTTCTAAAGTATTTTAAAAATAGACAACTATAAAAAATGTGTTTGGTTATTTTCAATTAATAATTAAATAATTGCTTAATATTATCTGGTAGAATATTGTACTGTACATATAAATGAAACTGAATAAAAACATTCTATATAAAAGTAAAGGAAAGTAAAGGGGGATCAACTATCTTTTCTATGTGATATAATAAATCAATATTACAATACAGATACTGTATTAAATTCATGCATGAATTACGATCTTCTTCACGACTTCCTTTTGTTTTCAATGCAGTTTTATCATATATAGTGTACTTAGGATTGATCGTTTCGAATCGATTGCATTTTTGCATCAATCGTACTATCCAAAGCAAAATAAAATTTGTTCTATACTTTTATAAAATGCAGAATATTTTTATATTTGCTTGTCAATACAGAACTTTATTTATTGTTACTATTTTTATCTACATAGATAAAAATGATAACCGTCTTATAACAATATATATATATACAGTAATAATAGAGTAGATATATTATATAGATTATTTGAATAATATTCATTTAGCTGAATTTATTTTATATCATTAAAAACGTTTCTATCTTCGATGAGTTTATCAGCTGCATTATTAATTTTCATTTTGTATTTTAATTTTATTTATTTGTAGTGGCAAATCCATTCTCTATGAAAACCACTCAAGTTCCCTCATTCAAGAAAACAGTAATATTTTTTTATTAACTTTTGTTAATAAAATGAAATGATAGATGAAGTAAGATCAATTCAAATTGTAAAATATTCTGTATTCTTGATGCAAAGCAAAATTTTCTAGAAAGAAGAAAAGTTGAAAGAAAGTCTATCTTTCATCTGATAGAATATTCAAAAATAGAAACATGTTCAGATAAATTGATGCATTATTTATCCTCTAGAAGGAGATCGAAAGAAAGAATTTATCAATAAACGAAATACAAACTAAATAAAATGTAAAATGTTAAAGAATTTGAAAATTTTAACCATCATTTAAAAAAACTGTTATATACATTATAACAATTATTGAACACATAATCATGTTATATATTGAGAAAATATAATTATTCATTTATAAATTATTATATTAAATACTTTTATAATTTCCCATTAAAAATAGTAAATATATTAATTTGCATTTATTTTATTATTTGCCTTTAAAATTGAAAAATGAAAAAAATGTATTCAATTAAAGTCTTTTAAAATTTTGTTTAGCGATCGACATCCAATAAAAATCCATAAAAATATTTTAAGGAATCTTTTTAGTAACAGCGCCATTGGGAATTTTCTTGTAGAAAAACATGGGAAAAAATACCATAGGGGAAGTTGCCACATTTGTTATTATTCTTAAACTAGATGTCAGAGGCAGAATCAATTGAATATTCTAAAAGACGGCACCAAAGCAAAAAATTGATCGGATATCTTTCGATAAGAACTTTCTTTTATCAAAAAGAAATTTTAAAATATATATATAATTTTTATTTACATGCCGAACAATTTTGATTTTCAAGAAGTTTAACTTCTTATAAGAATATAATTAATTCATCGAAGTTGTAAAATATCAATCTTTAAGAATGAAACAAGAAATATTATTAAAATTATCTTTATTGCATTCTGAAAAAAGACCCGAGGACATTATATTCTGAAATGAATATCGAAAGTGAAATATTCACTTCAGGATCGAATGCTGACCATTGAAGATTGCTGCATCTCATTTAAGATATAATATTAATATAAACATATTCATATATTACATTTCTGTGAAGGGTTTTGTTTCACCAACTACAGTACCAAGCTTAATGTAGAATGTTCAATTTCACCTATATTGATAGTTGTATTGAAAAATTTTAGAAGAAATATCATCTACAAATATATTTCCCGTTATAAATACATGCAAACAATATGCTGGACTTGTTTTCTCATTAGAAATTCAAAACAATTTCAGTAAAATGCAAAGAAAGCGAAGTTAATCAAGACCGAAATATGTAAACAAAAAAAATGTATGTTACCAAATAATACCAAATCCACTATATTGACTGATTCGAGTATATTCAATGTGATCGCTGATTACATTAAACTTTACAAGATCGGATAAAAATGTGATGTATATATATCAATATATATATAAGCCTATAGAATATATAGAAATAATAATGCATTCAATTTTTACTATTTTTGTCTCTAAATACAGGAAAAAAAGTCGAACAATTGACTTTAGTTTTTGTAATTTTAGAAGGAATAAAAATTCATTAAAATTTTTTCTGTTGTTGTTGTTGTTGTTGTAAAAAGTATTTTTATGATAAAAATAATTCCACGTGGATCAATCGAGTGGATCAATGTACCCAATCTTTTGTTGTAAGAAACTTGCGCAAGATCAATATATGAATGCTTCTTATATCTATTATTTTTTATGTATATTGATGTCACACATGGTCAAAATGTCATTTATATTTTGATTATTCGTTTATTATCGATATGAGTATTATATGAAGGAGCAGGTGGAAAGACAATATAAGTGACAAAACTGTTTTCTTTATTAATAATAGAAATATTATNAGGCAAATTAAAGTGCAATTAAAAATGTTCTTTTTTTAAAAAAAAAAAAACTACTTTCATTAGCACATTGTTTAAGATATTTGAAAAATGGTGATTTAAATTAATTGTATTTTTTTTTGTTTTTACTTAAAAATAATGAACAATTATTTATAAAAGCGCAATAAGAAATGAGTATCTACTCATTTAAAAGATAACTAAAAGAATGTTTGAAAGATGTCCCCGGGAGTCTGCAAAGTAATTAAGTTTCAAGTAATCTGATTCACATGTTCAACTTCATTAAGGAACTCGCTTTCGACACAATCATCTTACCACGCACGAATAGATAGAAGTTGAAGATTTTTTCTACTTCTAATGTTCTCTGTGGTATTGTCTCTTCAAGTTGAGACACAAAATCGAGCTAAGTTCCTAATTAATACTTCATCTAATGCAGGGGAATATAATTGCTGCAAATTTATATATTAGTCTCTTATGAGTTTTTCTCTATGATAATCAATAATAAAATTTTTTTTTATGTTTGAATAATTAAACGAATAATGTTTATTTTCCTCTTTATTATATAACGAAAACATTACTGAGGCAAAATTTATTATACGAGTAATCTCTAAATAACCTTTACATCTTAAATATATTTATGCCTCAGAGGGATGAATGAAGATGATTAGCATACATATTTTAAAAATTTTGTATAAGAAAGTTAATTAAAAGTTTTTTTCATTAAGCAATTTTATAAAATTGAATAAATGAATGACGTGAATTTCATATTTAATGCTTATAAAAATTCTTTAAAAATTAACAGTTTTAAATTCGATATTGTTTAAATAAATTCTAAATTTATGTATATGTTATTTGAATTAGTTGTAATTGTTAAATTCGATATATTTAACAGTTAATCAAGATTTTTGAATCAGAAGTCGTGATATTGATCCAAATAGTTTTGATTGAACGATGACAAAGTCAAATGATATTTTCGATAGCATTGTCAATGTTTCAATCTATCCTTACATAGTGTATACCTGCGGAGGACTGTAAATCGATAAAGGAAGAAATTAACTTCTGCTAACGTTATATTCTGCAAGTTATTGGTTTTTCGATTTCTGCCATTTGAAGTTCTTTTTTTATCGTTTAGAAGCATTATCTTTACAGTAAAGATTTAAGACAAAAGTTCCTTTAAAAAAATTTAAACTAGCGAAAAAAAACTCGATATTGAAATTTTTATTTTATTAATTATAAAACTTATCACTTAATTTTCAATACACACACACACATATATATATAATATAGTATGTTGAATAATAATAATAATAATACTTTTTTTAAATTTAATTTCTTATTAAATTAAATTACTTACTTTCCAATAGAAAAATATAATATAATAATTTAATATTTTAAGTAAGAAATTTTTTTTAAATGTTTAAATTTTAAACGAATATATTTTTTTTTATTGAAAGATTGAATATTACGTTTTTAAATTTTTCGAATTTTCTAAATGGAATTTGCTTTTATAAATCGGCATCATACAGTATATTAAGCGCAGTTTCAGAAATGTCAGCGAGGTGAAAATTTACATAATTGGTCTGCAAATAGTACTAACTACAGAACATTATATTGTAGTTAATATGACGGTTTACAGGTATGGCACGTTGAACCATTCATTTGATACATCAGCCAAATTGTATTCCTGCTAGATGGCGGCACATATGATTCAACTATAAATCATAAGTAAAATTTCCTACTCTTAACGATTCTCATATTCAACTGAGAAAATTTACTTTATTAATAATAATTTTACGTTAATGTCTGTGAATTTAATTATAAAAATGATAATATCTGATAAATTATAATTCCATAATAAAAAAAAAAGAAATTAATTGAAGACTTCTTGATAAGAATCATAAAGAAAATCATTAGAAAAATTATTTGAGTAAATATGCTGTAAGGTATAAAGAAAAAATATGCGAGAATTGATCAGTAAGTACACTAATATGAGACTTGAACGTTGTATTTTATGGCAGTACGTTTGTTTACGTTTATTAAAAAATTATATAATAAAATATTACATTAAAACATTATTATTTATAAAGAATTTTAAAGAATTTTATATTTTAATATATTTCAAATCTAATGTAATATTTACTATAATTATAAATTTAAATATATTTTCATATTATTATTACTCATAATTTATATTATTTTTATATATCTTTTACGAATAAAATAAATTATAATTGAATATATATTTTTCTTATATTTTTAAAGTATGTTGCTCAATATATGTTAAAGTATTAATCATGTTGAATATTTAGAAGTAAGCACAGACGTTGATGTGACAAAAATAACAAGATATATAGGCCTATATATACAATATACATTTAAAGTCATTGAAGCAGAACTTTAAGATGATACAGAAAATTTGAATCTATTTATAATGTTTTGCTATAAAATATATATATATAACATTTGAACATATAATCGATTTAACGAAAAGGAGTTTTCTTAATATTTTTACTTGTTTCACATATTTTCTTACATTTTCCCCCCACTTTTTATATTTATTAAATATTCAAATATTAAATTATATCGAAATTTTAGTGAAAACGAATTTAAAATTCGAAATATCTCGAAAATAATATTCTAAAACAATCATATTAAAATTTGAAAAAAACTTTATACTATTGCTTGATTAGTACTATAAAAACAATAAACAATTCATAATAAATTTTCTATATTTGGTTGACAAAAAACATATTGAAGAGATAGGGAAAAAATTATGATTTTTTTTTCATGGAAAAGCTGACAAAATAGTAGAATCCAATGACAAAAATGTGACAAACTTGTCCACATTCGTCATCCTAATAGAAAAACACTGATATTTTCAACTGACTACAAATAGAAAGACTTCATTTTCTTTTTTTCTCCTATTTTTATCAGGTAATTTTCGGATCTAAATGATTAATCTGTTAGAATGAAAGGATCTATTAATAATTCAATTTTTTATTTGAAACAATTCTTAACTTCAATAATTCTTTTTTTTCCATGCAACACATAAATGACGTTATTAACTGTGTAATTTATTTGCCTCATTTTCTGGAAAACATTTATTTAATTCTTCAGCAATATGCGTATCTTATCCGTAAGATAAATTTTAAAAAAATATGCAAAAAAAGTTTTTAACATATTTTAAATAAATGAGGTTTTATTTTTATGAATCAAATTTAAATTGTTACAATTGTAAAATGCCCTAATAAAAGTAAAAAGCGAAGGNCTTATAAGAATATAATTAATTCATCGAAGTTGTAAAATATCAATCTTTAAGAATGAAACAAGAAATATTATTAAAATTATCTTTATTGCATTCTGAAAAAAGACCCGAGGACATTATATTCTGAAATGAATATCGAAAGTGAAATATTCACTTCAGGATCGAATGCTGACCATTGAAGATTGCTGCATCTCATTTAAGATATAATATTAATATAAACATATTCATATATTACATTTCTGTGAAGGGTTTTGTTTCACCAACTACAGTACCAAGCTTAATGTAGAATGTTCAATTTCACCTATATTGATAGTTGTATTGAAAAATTTTAGAAGAAATATCATCTACAAATATATTTCCCGTTATAAATACATGCAAACAATATGCTGGACTTGTTTTCTCATTAGAAATTCAAAACAATTTCAGTAAAATGCAAAGAAAGCGAAGTTAATCAAGACCGAAATATGTAAACAAGAAAAATGTATGTTACCAAATAATACCAAATCCACTATATTGACTGATTCGAGTATATTCAATGTGATCGCTGATTACATTAAACTTTACAAGATCGGATAAAAATGTGATGTATATATATCAATATATATATAAGCCTATAGAATATATAGAAATAATAATGCATTCAATTTTTACTATTTTTGTCTCTAAATACAGGAAAAAAAGTCGAACAATTGACTTTAGTTTTTGTAATTTTAGAAGGAATAAAAATTCATTAAAATTTTTTCTGTTGTTGTTGTTGTTGTTGTAAAAAGTATTTTTATGATAAAAATAATTCCACGTGGATCAATCGAGTGGATCAATGTACCCAATCTTTTGTTGTAAGAAACTTGCGCAAGATCAATATATGAATGCTTCTTATATCTATTATTTTTTATGTATATTGATGTCACACATGGTCAAAATGTCATTTATATTTTGATTATTCGTTTATTATCGATATGAGTATTATATGAAGGAGCAGGGTTATGGACTGCAGCGAACACAAATATACCGGATATTACATTGCCATGACGTGAATTCCATTCACTTGCTATCTGGAACTAGCACACAATGCGGAGGATGCCGCTTAGCGATTTGAGTGGTGCAACATGATGTTAACTTTACAACATGACAAATCACAACGCCTTTAGCTCACTTTATGGACTGACAAGATACTGTTTTCCCGGAAGGAATATGTAATTGTTATAATGTGCGTCACTAAACACAGCGTGCTTCATGATGCACGCGACATATGCCACACGAAGTGCGTTTTTCGTAAACATCTAGTATTTGGAATAAGCAGCTTCTTAGTCTCGTGTTTATTGATAGCATAAGGACCTGAATAATGACCGATATTTGAACATTCTAAACACGACGGTAAACGAATGGCTTAATGACTTGGCGCCATTGTTGCAACTACAGCATGTTTGGTACCAGCACATATGCACTCATTTGTGCGATGCTGGAAAGAACTCTTTTGACCTCTTTTGACCTATAGATGTTCATTTAAACCTTCTGTTTAAATGAACATCTATATTTTAAAGAAATTTTAAATAATAATTTACGTTAAATTCGTTTTATAAAAATTAAGTTATTTTCCTCACTTACAGAAAGTTCCAATAGACTATCTAATTATTTATTACATATATATATATAAGTGGCTCAAAAACCAGTAAACAGTTTTAAGTATTCCAAGTACGTTTGTGAATAAAAGTTATAAATAGTGTTTAGAACATTTGTAGAAACATAATAGTGGGTCAGTTAGAAATATGTTTATTAAAAAATATCAGCTTTTGAACCATTCATACGTCAGCAAAGAGAGCAATTCTAACTTTACAATGACTAAGTGATTTTTGACTCACCCTGTATATAGTCTTATTTAATAACAATTATTTAAAGATTTGTAAGTCAAAAGGTACTACATAATCTTATTTGGGCTGCAATTTTAAAAAACTGTAGACCTATAAATTTCCACTGTCGTCCGTTTGCCTTTCCTTAATCTCGAGAAAGGTGTTAGATAAATTAAATTTAACACCAGATATGGAAAGATTAGGGGACAGAAGACTCCGATTAACTATATATGAACTTCCGATGCAAACCGAAAGTCACGATATTTCAATTCAAAAATCTTTCCCTGAAAGGTGTTAGATAGATGATCGGCATGACTCTATTGTTAAATGATAAGTATGATGTACAGGGGCAAATCACTACTAATTTGAGGTGGAAAGCATATACTTTAAGTTAAATAAATTTAATATATGATTAAAAATTGCAGCCTGGCATTGCGACGATGTCACAATAAATAATTGCTGGTTCTCAATATATATATATACAGTAATAATAGAGTAGATATATTATATAGATTATTTGAATAATATTCATTTAGCTGAATTTATTTTATATCATTAAAAACGTTTCTATCTTCGATGAGTTTATCAGCTGCATTATTAATTTTCATTTTGTATTTTAATTNTTGTATACTGAAATAATTATTCTTTCCTTTGTCAGAATGCATTATTGTTCGGTGAGACTATTTATTAATAATTTCAACTATTTCTATTAACAATAGAAATAGTTGAAATTATTAAACAATTTTCGAAGGTCAGTGAACTAATTATTTTATTTATCTGTCAATTCTTCTCTTATTTCGAAAGTCATTTTATATATTTCTTTGTTAGTTTTATTAAATTTTAATTGATTTAGAAATGAATGCTCTTTGTTATATATGGATTACGTTTCTGCCTTACTTCTAATTTGAATTAATTCTAAACATATTTGAAATTATTATATTAAATAATTTAAAGTGATTTACAAAATTGGCTGATTTCAATTAAATTAAATGAATATGAATAGAGAAAACAGAAAAATATATACTATGAAATTGAAGTTTCTAATTTTATGCTATTAAGATATAATTATTTTGAATTTTTTTATTTATTAGATTATCTGTTTTAATTTGTTTATTTTGTTCTATAAAACTTCTTTTTGCTATAATTATTTTCAATGCAATCACATAGAGTAATCTTAGCTTAGAAATTTGCATCTGTGTAGAAACGCATCGCTAGTATAAAATTACTCAAACGAATAACCAATTTGAATTTATAAACTATTAAATGGATAATAAATCAGTTAAATTATTTTATTGTTCAAATTATATTGATCCATTTTACGATTAATAAACTAAGTGAAATGAAAACTAATCTAACATTGTAATGGCTGATCGATTTCCCTTATAATGCATACAATATGTAGAGAAAGTTTAATCAACTTAAATAGAAATTTTCCTCTTTTTTTTTGTATGAATGAACTACAAATTTTAAATATTCTCTATTAAATAGAATTTTCGTATTTATCATCTTTATTTAAGATTTTAAAAATCAATATATGACCAAGAAATTAAATATTTTTCTCGATTTGTTTGCATAGAATTGAGAGAAACAGTTAAATAATTTAAAATCTTTTATTAATTTATATTTCTTATTTGTTTTACTTATTATTTTATAATANTGTATTAAACTTAAAATATTCGATATCTAAACCAGAAAGTGTTAGCTAGAAATAGACTTATTTATAGAACAACCCCCCATTTCTCACTTCAGGGAAAGTTATAAAACTGTTTTATCCACTTGGTCACTATTGCTCTCTCGAACAAGTGAAATACGTAGAATGCTTCCTTATTAATGAATAGCAGTCTTGAATAGTTTTTTTTTTTCTAGTAAAAGTAATATTACTTTATAGAAGGTAGAAACTTAAGAGACCCGTAAGTTTTCTCCGGGACCGGGAAAAAATACCTAACTCTCCTCTCTTGAGTCTCTACATCCTGGAAATCATACCTCATTGCTTATGCAAATATATCCCGATACATTTTCTCACGAAATTACTATGACATAATACTTCTAAATAATAAATTTCTAGAACATATATATTAATCCTTCAATTGCTGACATCAACTCGAGATATCATCAAATCCCATCAGGATTACATTAACATCAAATAAAATGAAATTGCCCACGTAACGATAAATAATATTAAATCACAAAAAATCACGATGTAGGATTCGAATTATGTTCGTCAATCCTTAAATTTTAATATGCTTATCGATAATTCGGTCATCCACAAAAGACTGAAACTTCTAAATATATATTAATCAACAAAGACATCGACTTTAATAATAATCAGATACTTATTTATATACACAATCTGTCGCAAGTTTTATAATAGTAAAAGCATTTAAACAATACACTCCAACTGTATAAACGTAATAGAAAAAAACAATACAAATTTTTAAATATTCAAATCTGGCAATTGCTGTTTCTGTTAACCAATAAGAAAAGTTTGAACGGAGCATGCGCACTAGATTGTCGATTTAGACTGTCTTTTCGAAAGTAGGAAAAATAATTTAAGTTTTAAGTTGTGAAAATGGAAGAATATTTGGACAGTTTGGGATATTTTAAAAAACAAGTAGCAAGAGATGGATCATGTCTCTTTAGAGCTGTTTCCGAGCAGGTAGGAAAAATTATTATTATTATTATTATTTTACACGGCATTAATAATTAAAAGCGGTCTAATTTGAATACAATTTTAAAATTCTTAAAAATTTATTTGAATCTCGAGTTTAAGTCATTTTAAGTGTATAAATACGAATTTAAATGTTTGAATTCTTACCGTATTGAAATTAATTTGAAAGTTGTTGAAATTGAGCATTAAATCAAGAACATTTTAATTGTTACGTTTTGTTAAAATGGCGAATTAATTACTGAGTAAGGAATGTGCCGCTGTTACGTCATTTTGGCTAACTCATTTGCATAAAATCTTGTCGGCTTCGGCGTGTTCGTAATTACGTGGAGGAATTGAAATTGGTTAAGAAATTCATTCTTGATTTTAGAATCGTATGAATATTTATTCGTAATTTTAATATAAAGAATCAATTCGGCAAAAATTTTGAATGTTAAATCTTTTAATAAATTGGATTGGAGTAAAGTTAATACGCAATTCGTGAATTTCAGTTCTTAAAAATAAGTTTCGTAAGTTATAATATTTGCTATATTCGTTGAATACACACGAAGTATTCAAATATTCGTGAATGAAATTGAGAATGAAATACAGTAGGGCGTCGTTTATCCGAATCAATTGGGGACTGGGGTTGTTCAGATAACTTATTTTTCGGATAACCAATTACGTACGAAAAAATATATTAATTTATCCCGTGTTGAAATTTTTCTCCGTTGCGTGTCGCTTCGCGTTAAATTTTCGTCGATGTTAAGCCTAACGAAGACTATTGTATCGTTAAAAATTATTTTTTTATTTTGTACAAACAAAGTAAATATATTGAAAAATATAAAAACAATAAAAAATTATACTTCAGAAGTTAATTTAGTATCAAAAACGTAAAATATTTGAGTAGCCGAAGACATAGCCAAAGATTACAGCGCCACAGCACTGGCGAAAATTTAAATTTGTCGACTGGAATTCCTTCGGATAAACGACGCTCTACTGTAATCGTTTTCATTTAGGTGTAAAATTGTAGCTGTGAATCGGGCTGTTTTTTACTCTTATGAACAAGGGTCTATCTATGCCCATAAAAGTAAAAAAGAGACGTGAAAGGAACCGATGGTTTAAGTGTGAACCTTAGAAATATATAATAACTTTCGACTCTCAGCAGGGGGAAGACGAACGAGACAAGCTGGGAGGACGACATAAGTTTTTAGAAATTGAGAAAAGACCTATTTTGTATAACATGGCTGTAAGAGAGAAAAGGCTTGAAGAGAAGTTCGAAACTACAACTCACGATCGCATTTACCACAACTTGCAATATGAACGAAATTAGCTTCGTTTGCTCTTTGCTTTCGTGCCCTTTGCGTATAAGTACGATTTTAATGGAGTGCTCAGCGCTCCGGAAGTATTCGGTACAACAGCGTTTCTCGTGTTAGCAGTTTTCTCTAGTATAGTGGACAGTTGGTTTTTAGCATTGTTTTGAAAAATATTTTTTCACTTTTATATTTTTGCTGTGAAGATTTCATTTTTGAGTGTTCAAATTCCAAATATAGCCTATCTCGTGAAGGGTTATACGTTCCATTTACTTTTTTTTTTACTCTATTGGCATGGTCCATAGCTCTGATAAGGCTGAATTTATGCAGAAAACAAAGCGAATTAGGTACTTTAAGGACCTACAGGAGTACTTTGTTTCTCTCTGGTTGTGTTCATGCAAAAGTGGGAAGGAAAAGTCTGGTGAATTTTATGTCGAAAAAATAACACCCAAGATTTTTATATTCTTGGATTTAGGACCTTGAAACGTCGAGAAATGGAAATACAGTGGTGCCTCGTATAACGTACAGTACTTAATCCGTTCGTATAACGGACTTTTCACTTAACGGACCGTTAAGTGAAAAGTCCGTTATACGAAACTCATTTTCCCATAGAAATACATGTTAAAACATATAATTCGTTCCGCAGCATAAAATAACCGTACTGTACTATAAAAAATGAAAATGGAGCAGACANTAATTCGTTCCGCAGCATAAAATAACCGTACTGTACTATAAAAAATAAAAATGGAGCAGTCACCAATTATGCCGGGTAGTCAGATGATGTGAGGAGGAGGTGGAGGAACACTTTCTTCACTTTCTTCACACATTCATACAGATAGACTTTTTACACATTGCAGCAGGTCTCTTTTTATTGTTTTTTAATCGGTGTCAGATTCAGGAGAGGCTACCAGAGCTTGCAGGGTCAACTCCTCTTGTTCCATCCTTTGCTATTTGGCAGCTGGCTTCTTGAAAATCATGTCCAGGGTGGTCTGTTTCTCTTTTTCAACACCTGTCGGAAATGACCGGCAAGGGTGTCATTGTAAAGATCCTGTTGGCCTCAGCTCTGGATAATGAATGTTGGTAAACTCCTGAACCTCTCCCCATTTGACAAGGAAGTTTTTGTCAACTTTCACTCCTGATGATTTCTTGCTTTCTTTCAATTGAAATCACCTTTGTTTTTTTTGGAAGCCATAATTTGCACAACACTTGAATAAATGTAAATACCCTACACTGAGGTGATGTACTGTAACGTAATAAACAAGGGAGCAAGCCGAATCCCAACGGGAGCTCTGTACTTCAGATACACTAATAATATATTCTAATAATACTAATATATTATAAAAATAGCAGATTGTCATTGGCAACAGCAAAAGAGTGGAAACATAATTCGCACTTGTTCACAGAAAGGCAGTTGTTCGCCTCACGTAACTGCCGAACGGAAAGTCCGTTGTTCGAAGCCAGTCCGTTGCTGGAGTCACGTAACGGCCAAACAGAAAGAAAGTCCGTTATTCGAGGCGTACGTAATACGAGGCACCACTGTATTCAGGGTTTTTTCTACGTGTATGGATGTTAGTGCTTGGGGATACGATTTTGTTCACCCACGTTGAAGCCTAATAACTCGTGCTTTTCGTCGAAATTTTCTGAAATTTTGCAGGGAGATTTGTGTATTAAGAGGATCTATGCCATCCTTTCTCAAAGTGGGCTATAATGCTCCCTTGTGGGCGCTGGAGGCTTTCAGGGGGCAGTAGAAGGCTCGGTGATTAAATGAGTTGTATTTCTTCTCATTGAAACATTCTTTGATCTCAGAAATAGGATATGGGTCACACCCTATCTATCCTATCCATATAATAATGCATATTCAAACATTATATTTGCAATAACTGTTTTTAAGATGTGCAACAGATGGTAATGTAAAAAGGCAAGTTAAAAAATATGGGACATTAGATTTTTTATTTCGACCACCGCCCACTTTCAGATTATAAGTTTGAGAACATGCGATCTATGCTATTAAATTTTGGTGTTAAAGTTCGATGGGTGGGAAGATAGAAGGGGTCGTGTCATATCTCGAGTAGGGTCGGACTTAATGACGATTTTACTCGTTATTAGCATTTAGTTTTTCTTATAAAACCTACCCCTACTCTCAAGATTAATCTTTTTGCCATTTTTTTTTCTTTATAATAATGATACGAGATTTTATTTTTAAAGTTTTATAACAGATAGGGCTACATAAATTTTAACTTCTTTTGCAGGAAAATTACGCAACTTATTGCTGTATTTTTATTACGTTATAAATTGATTTGATAACATTACTTGGTTTTTGAGGTCTTATTCTAAACTAGTAGTCCGGGACGCCCCCTAGTGGGCGTTATTTACAAATTTCCATGAGGCACGGTTCCTTTGACTTTTTTGTTCCTATCAGTATGCTGTACAGTTCCGTTAAAGTCCCAATGGTAAGATTTACCCTCCGAATGAAGGGGTGGCAACCCTCCAAAATGTAGCCCCTCTGTGCGAACAATAAAGTCAAAGGAACCATACCCCTACTCTTTTTCTTTCTTTCTTCTTCTTCGATGGTGTTTATATGGAGATTTTAGCTCAATGTAGGCTCTTTCTCCGAGTAGACTTGTGTATGATCGCTAGGCGACCGATTAGCCGGCTGTATCGAACAGCCATACGTACGCGCGGGAAATAAATGCCTTCCGGGAGGACTTTTATGGGGAACTGGCCTCCTATTCAGTCGTTATAGGCAAGGAGAAAACCCGGAAAACTCCAAGCAGCCAGCCTGTCCGACCGTGGCGCGAACCCACGACGAACCTCCCAGTCTTTAGGGTCTGGTCACCACTACGATGAGCGGCAACGGAGACCACTCGCCCACTGGTGGGGGCAACCATACCCCTACTCGTGACCCTTCGCGAGATATAAGCCCGTGAAAATTAGCCTACGTCATTTCCGGTCACGTGACATCGTGGTCAAAAGGGAGACTACCGCGCGAAAAAAAATTTACGCGCGCTCGTCCACACTCGGGAGGTCGCCGACCCGCTCATTCGCAGGGTAAATTCTGGCAAACAGGCGGTCACGTGACCCCGTAGAATAATTTTCGGAGGGCTATATCTCGGGAAGGGTTGCGCGTACGGGGATGGTTCATTAGACATTTATTGTTCGCACAGAGGAGGGTCGCCATTCCCTTTATTCGGAGGGTAAATCTTAACGTCCCAATCGCGTCATACGGATCTATATTTCTATCTATTAAACATTCTATAAATACTTTAAAATAGTTTAATTAGTTTATTTACCTTCGCTTGTAAACCTCGATTTTACCTTATATTACTTTAACTATTTCAAACCTTATCGTCTTACGTAGTGATTCAAACCTATCCGGTTTTTCGTTACTCGTCCCCTAGTTAACATTACATGCATTCCGTGACAATAATAAATTCCTATTACAAATATAATGAATTATTTATATTGTTATATTGACCAAATAATAATTTATTGGCCAAATGAATAATAATAATTCATATTGTTAATTTAAATAAGAATTAAAATTGTTAATTTGAATATTTGAAATATGACACACGATAGGGGCGCCTCTAGTGTCCGTTATCAAACGGTTACGGGACGGACACCCGTTGAATGGATTATATATATAGATACTAGTGATGTGCCGGATCGTTAAAAATGTATATCCGCGGATACGGATCTCTACTTTCGTACTCAGTCGGCGCCGGTGCGTGTGACCTTGGACCGATAGTTGACGCTTTGCGTTAATAACGCGACGTGTTTTGACTTGCACTGCGCGTGTTTTTGTTTATAGTGTGAAAGTGTGCTAAATTAGAATTCACCACAAAAGGCAGACAGGATAAAGTAACAAAAGTTGATATAATTTTTCAATTAAGCTATTTCGCGTCTTTATACAGATTATATTTCGGGGGATTCCAACTTCACGGTGCAAACAGTAGCATGCGAAATTACGGCGATAATAATAGTTCGCTGTATCCAAAGCACGTGTACAATACAGATCCCGACAGAGCCTGCCCTACCATAGGGCGAAAGGAGCAGCCGCTCCAGGCGCTAAGTCCTAGGGGGCGCCTCAGCGGTAAAGAAAATTAAAGGGTATAAATTTGGGGCAACCAAGGGCAGTGGCGTAGCAAGGGGGTGTATCAAGCACCGGGCGCCACTCGCAGAGGGGCGCCCAAATGGTCTCCAACACAAACTATGTGTTTCTGGAGGGGGCGCCAATAAAGTGTCGTGCCCCGAGCGCCAGTTATGTTCGCTACGCTCCTGACCAAGGGGTCGCCATAATAGGATCTCGCTCCATCCTAAAACTTGCCTCGGGCCGGCACTGGATCCCGATCGCGACAATATAACCCGGAACCTTAAACACTAACCTTAAACATAAACTTAACACTAATAACAGAAAAAGGAATAGAATTAAGAAGACAGAAAAAATAGTAGATAAGATAGAAATAGGGATATCTGGGGTTTTGTCCCTTTTTTCGGCTTGTTTCTTTATGCGTACTATTGGGTGGGATAAAACACGACCTTCTCCTATAACTGGCCACTTCTCTTCTACAATAATTAGGATTTTTTCCTTCCACAGTCGTCAATACGACCTTAAAACATGATTTTTTTTCTGAACTTATTTCTGAACTATCTGGTCATTGAAAATACGACTCCCAGTATTCTCACCTCGTCCGTACACTCTGCCGCCCGGTTTACGAATGACCTGCTACGTCACTTCTCTTTTTTTCTCCGGCTCCTGCTTACACCTTTGCTCCTCAAATTTCTAGGAACTGCTCATCCCACCCAAGGGACAGGGAATAGATAAGAAAGTTCTAGAAGAAAATAGAATAGAACAAAGGGTAGAAAGAAGAAACGAAACTAAACTAAAATTAATATTTACAAAAATATAGCGTACCGCCACAATAGTTTAGTGCAGTGTTTCCCAACCTTTTTTGTGCTATGCCGCACCTAAGCCTTTCTAAAATTCTTATGTCTCCCTAACATATACAGCGGCTATACGGTTAACTTAAACTCTGGACAAGTCCATTTTCGAATTGCCCTCCTTAGCAATCCAATTGCCCCCTGTGGGGCGTGGGCCCCACGTTGGGAAACACTGGTTTGTGGCTAGTGTGACACGAGATAGCGTAGATTACGTTTGTGTTTTTGGAGAGTGTTGAGTTAAATTAAAACAAAAATAATGTCGACAAAAAAATTTAGTAGTGTAATATGGAAATATTTTACGATAGTAAACGACGAATGTGCTATTGCTACCTATCTTTAAAATTTCATATAAGTAATGAAGTTCATTAAGATAAAAGATCCGTTAAAGATCCGCTAAAAAGTAACGGATACGGATTTTTTTTTTCCCTCGGATATCCACGGATACGGATATCCGGCACATCACTAATAGATACTAAGTAGCGCTTGGGCCCACCAAGTACCTGATTCACTAGATTCACCACTATCGGCACAAGAAGTCTCAAACCAGAGATCCCAGAGAAATGATTCAATTTATTTGGGAGTCTGATATATTACTATTGGTCACTTGGTAGAATGAAGGATAAATTTATTACGTTTAAAAGTAAAAATATGCTAATTAATATTTAATACAACTGGATACGACATAGTTTCGTAAAGCTAAGTAAGACTATGCAACTTTTTCTGTGATTAATACATACCTTGTATGCATTATAAACACACTTTATTTTTCACTATCTCAATATAAAAATATTTGTATACAAATGAGTATTGTGAATATAAAAATACTTAGTCTGTCACAATTAGTCCCGAAATCATTTCTAAATTCTTCCTGTAAAAGTAAAAAAAAAGGTGCGGGGAATTGATAGTTAATTTCATATCTCTACCAGATTTTCATTTCCGAAAATCAAAAAGCTGATTTAAAAACAACAGCTGCTTCCAAAAACTAATATCTAATATAATTTAAAAATAGCTAATATCTAAATAAAACTAAAGTTCTATTTAGATATTAGCTATTTTTAAAGCGCGATCTATCGACCACCGAATTAATATTCAAAACCAAATTAAAATAGTATTTATAAGCAGTGTTTTAAGACAAAAGCAACAATAAGTTAAAAACAAGAAAATTTCATATATTAAAAGAATTACAAATGTTTGGCTTGAGCATAGGAAATGTCAGCTATAAACTTGCGGCGCAAAGCGATTGCAGCGCTTGAAGTGGAAGAAATATTTATTACGCCACTTCCGTATCATTAGCGCTATATAGTAGCTTAGATCAGTATATCTATCGACTCTGATAGAACCGGTACAATTTAAATTAAAATTGTTGTTAATCTTTTTTAAATTTAAGTTTTAGGACCTTTTTTTTTTAACTCTCTCCGCCCTGTGGGCACTAAGAGGGCCTCTTTTTGCAAGCCCATTATGGGTTCGGCCAGGCCCACAATGGGGCTGCCGGGTGGTGGGGGACTGGGCCCGACATATCCGAACGGTCCACCTCCCGAAAAATTCCTGGGGATTTTTCGATTCGTTCGGATTCGAAACCGAGTCCCCCAGAGCGGTAAGCTGCCACCTTGACCGCTCGGCCATCCGGCCGCTTAAGTTTTAGGACTTGTTCATTAGGACCTCCATGAAGTTCAGAGTGATAAGGGTAATTGTGAGGGGTTTGAAAGAAAAATACCGTACCACGAAAACAAAATTTTAATCTATATTAGATTATTAGGAGGTCTCAAATTTATAATCTTTCTGGAAGTGTTTTAAAAATTTGATTAAGGTTGTTAACTTTTTAACATTTTAATGCAAAGGTTGAAATTTTTTAGGGTCTACTTATAAACTCCGTAACGAAACCGTATGGCCATACCGCATTTAGTAAGAAAAGTTTGGATCGATCAAACTTTTACGGTAGGGATACGGAGACTTGACCAACTGCACATGCGCTAAGTCGCCATCAGTCGGTGTACAATCGGAAGTTGTGCCGGAAGCAACCGACGAAACTTTGACAAATTGATTGAAACGTAACTTTTGACCGACAATGCTGCTTCTGAATAATATAAAATTTTAAGATAAGAATCACTTTAGTCATAAAAAATATAGAAAAATAATAAGATGAATAAATAATTAAACTGTTAGATCTGGCAATAACTACCGATGATTTTGCGCATGCTCACGATAGACTGCTTTCCCCGCGTTTTTTTAAGCAGCGAGAGTGTAGCGAAATGACGCCACGAGCAGTGTTAGCCAATTAAAAACCAGTTTCGGTGTGTTTGCTGTAAAGCGCTTCTCGCGCGCTGAATAAAGAAATGCGGGGTTAGTAAATCGTAAAGTTTGTTACAGAAAAGGCCTTATTCTGGATATCTATAGCAATATTTATAAACTACCGTTTATAACTATTGCTATAACTATATCCAGTGTAGCAAACATTTACGGATACTGTTACGTTACGGAGTTTATAACCAACGTTGCCATTCCTAGTAAATTTGAACTTTTCGGGTACATTTTGCCATTTCTAGTACATTGAAAGTACACTTAGATTTTTAGGGCACTTGAGCAGTTTAGGGGGTACGGCTGTTTGGAAGGTTTTCTTCCATAAAATTGATTCTAGACTAATTTGACTCCAAAGTTCAGCAAAAAGAATAGTTATCAGGAACACGTCGGAGATAAGTACTCACGTGACCGAATAGCACCGACAAATGTCACGTGACAGCTTCGTACGCCGATGTACCGCTCCGCGACGAAAACAAGCTTAAGCAATGGCGTCTTCGAACGAGTTACACTCGGTAAGTATTCCGACAATTTTTGTTTATAACATATTTTATATGGGTTATTCCCAAAACATTATACGTCTTTTGGAAATATTCGAGTCGAATTAGTCTAGAATCGATTAATTTTATGGAAGAAAACCTTTCAAACAGCCGTACCCACTAAACTGCACAAGTGCCGATTTTGAGTACATTATAATATTTTAGTACCATGTATGGTACAAAATAATATTTCATGCCTTAACGAAAAAAATGCGAAAAATTAGTTTATTAAAGTCTCACCAGTGTCACTGCTTGCTAATTTGATTTACCCAATCAAACATACACATGGTGTATGTCGGTCGACAACAACATACAGAAGGGTAAAATGAAACAGGATAAACTGTTTCATTTTTTGTTGGGAATAATACATATTAACTAAAAATGTAAGTGTTTATAGATACTTTGAAATTAATAATCTATGTTATATTTTTTATATAAATGATGTGTTAAACAGCAACGTCCTTTACATTTTTCATATTATAGAAAATAGTCATACAACTATGTAATAAAAATATTGTCACACAAGTCTATGCTGTACCATTATATGACATGTAAGTTTTTTGTTGTTGTTGTCACCCCTCCTTTTTTTATGTCCTACTTACCAATGTCGTGAAACTCTCCTTGGTTTTTGTAATTTTAACAGCACTGAAGGGGGTTGGGAATACAAGCCAACCCGAAATGCATCTCAATTAAAAAAGTGTTTTAAATAAACCGTAACGTTTTCTAACTAATTGCTGTTTGATCGTCTACCAAAATTATTGTTTGGATTGCAAAGACGCTACACACAGAACATACAGATAGTTGCACGTGCGAATGTTATGACTCAGTGGTCCTCTTTCACGCGTTTCAGTCGTCTACACATTCTCATGAGGACCTTCACAAAATTTTTTATGCCATGTGGTCCAAACAATTCAACTCTGTCAAACAAAAATAATGGGCAGGTAAGGAAATCAATGATTTTAAACTTTTGTCATCAATAATATCAAAACATCCGTTAAGTCAGAGTTGAATTATTACACAAAATAGTTTTGAAACTGTATGAGTATAAATAATAAAAATACTTTTAGGTTAATGTTTACCTAGGTAGTCCAAGATGGCAGTGGTTAGGTCAGGTTAGATTAACTATATTTTTAGTAGATGTTTTTTTTAAATTTTGTTCAAGAACTACTGTGAATCAATAACTAGTGATGTTTGGCACAAGGCGGCCTGCCAGCTGCTTCCCTCCAGGAGGAGTCTATTGGCCCCACAAACAGTCGGAAGCGCTGCCATTGGGGTTACCTAGGTACGCATTAACCTACTTTTATATTATTTTCTACCACTATAATTTAATTCTTAATTATGAACTTCAATTTTAGTAATCTTGGTAAAAGAAATAACTTTTTTTAATTTGAATCTCTCAGTGTATATTTATAATTTTTTTATCCGTCACTATAATATTTTAAAAAAATCAACTTTTAATGCTGTATTTAACAAAAAACCGTAGAAACTATTTTCATAAAATCTTTTTATGAAATATTTAAATTTAAAGTATTCATGAATATGAATTTGAAATAAGCACAAAAATTGAGTATGATGGTATATTAATATCAAAAGTAACCAACCATAGAAATAGTACATTTTGAAAGAAAATAGTACATTTTTTGAAGGAGCTTCAATACGTTTTGCAATTTCATTGTGGCAATGCTGTTTATAACTCGACCGTTACATAGAATCGTATTTTACATAGATTTGTGTCCTTAATTTATTAATTTAAACTTAAAACGTCAACTAGGACTTATAAAAAATTTAAACTTAATAGATATTTTTTAGTATGTGAGAGACATCTGCTACAAAATATACATTTTCTAAAAGGATGCATAATTTTAGGGTAATCTTTACCTATGTGCACCGTCATGGCTGCCGTCTCGACAGACTCCTCCCGGAGGGGAGTTGCCGGCAGGCCACCGAGTGCCTAACGTCACTAGTTATTGAATCATGGTAGTTTCTGAACAAAAGAAAAAAAAAGAAACGTCTGCTAAAAATATTGTTAACCTAACTGAAGCAAACAGTCATGACTGTTGCCATGACGGTGCACATAGGTAAAGATTGACCCTAATCTTTACCTATATAATAGAATGGATTCCAATAACCCCCACATACTGGTATTGTTAGAGCCTATGTCACTGGTCACACATTTTACAAAAATCATTCATCATACTGGTGTGAGAATTAAGAACCTAACCACAAAATTATCCATATACCAGCAAAATTCAATTTAAAAACAAACGTTTTCTACCGTCTTCAATGGTCATCTTCAGGTTCAAATCCAAGATTTCAAAAAAATCGAACATCGCAATTATGCGCATGTCCGATGCAGGGCCTTAATAAAATTATTCGTGTAATTGGTTTCCTGTTTATGTTCAAAAATCCGGTGTTTATATTATAGTGTAGACATATATGGTGCGCATCCATTATACGTCATAATACGCCCTCCACGCCGTTGCCAAAGTCAGGGTTCTCTTGTACAAAAACTGAATACAGGGTTCTCTTGTATGTTGGGATGGCATTCAACCTCCGCCCATGCTGGTTAATGTAGTTGGATTGGGCCCTGCGTTTGCTCCTTCCCTTCTGGTGGAGTTAACTAAGGTTATACCGGATGTCGAGAGGATGGTGGAAGGTTTTGGCAACATGCGTAAAGAATACTTCCGACGGAAGGTTTTCTTCGATATCTGTAACCACAAGGCACACGATGAACGATCATATTCGAGTGCCATACATAATTTTAGACGATGGATGAGTCGTAATGATGTGGTCGCTGTAAGGGCGGATAAATCCAGGAGCATTGTTCTTATGAAAAGGGATACGTATAGAAACGGCTTGCATGAATACATCAGCAACACTGAATGCACCAAGGCCCCAGCGGATTTTTGGAAAGGACTCAAGCAAGGGTTGCACGTATGACCAACTCACCATTGGCTAGAGTACTAAAGATAACTAAGGCAACTATTTCGACGCCGATTTCCCCACGCTTATTTGCTTTTGCCAAACTCCATAAAGACGGTAAACAACTACAGGTAACCCCCGTATAACACGGCACTTCTATAGCACGGATTCACTCTAACACGGTTCGAGAATTGGTACCATCCCCCGTATAACACGGTACTTTTATAGCACGGATTCACTCTGACACGGTTCGAGAATTGGGTAAAACCCTCGTATAACAGGAAATGTAATAAATTTTTACATACTTAAGTAATAATAGTTCACGAAAATTATTATTTTCGTGAACTATTAGTACTTAAGTATGTAAATTTTCTCTTCTCGCCTTCTGTCGATACACGTGGTCCTTCTCGAAACTTGTTTCAATGTTGCCAGATCGCGACGCTTCTGCTTCTGATGTTGCCGAATGTTTTTCCCTTATTCCATACTTGCTTTATTCTTCATAAGTGCTTAGCACCATATAAGGAAATTTATAAAGACCTTTTAACTAGAAGCAAGCAATCTAAAATTACATACATTTTGCAAAAGGTAAAGCATGGATCTGAAGATAATGCAGAAAAATGCTCAGAGGATAAGGATAACTTGCCAAAAAGAAAACGCTCTCGGTTAATTAATAGTGTTTTTAGTGATGACGAAGAAAACATTGTTTAATTTATATTAATATGTATCACTTAAAAAAATTTTTATGAAGATATTTATCTTAATTATGAAAATATACTAGCATGTATTTTAATTTTTGGAACCTAACCCTTCTTTTCGTATTAGTTCTTTGTTTCGTATAACACGGATTTGCATAACACGGCAATTTTTTGGAACGTAACTACCGTGTTATACGGGGGTTACCTGTACGTCCAATCGTTGACAAGTCGAGATCTCCGACTATACTTATAGAACGCATGCTTAACTCTTTTGTAACCAGCACCATCGAGGAATATCCGTGTACTGTGTCCAATCCGGTACAGTTGATTCACAGATTGAATGCACTTGACAGCTTAGATGGTGTATATTTCACTGTTTGTGATTTTGAATCCATGTTCCCATCCATCCGCATCGAGCCATTTTTTTGTGAGTTAAGGGATTTTCTCATTCGAAATATCAACGACTCTTCTGAACATCTATCTGACATCTTAGAGTTGGGACATCTCGTATGTCACTCTCTTTTTTCGTATTTGAGGGAGATACTTTCCTGCAGTCTAGAGGGGTGCCTATGGGTAGCCCCATATCAGGAACATTATGTGAATTGGTGGTCAGGCGCCTCGAACAACAAGTCTTACCTGACTTTAACGATGACATTATATTATGATATAATGTCATCGTGGATGATGTATTCATTGTTTGGAAGAGAGAACCAGACATGGTGGCATTCACTGAAACTTTCAATAGTAATGCTTATGGCCTCTCGTTGAGGGCTGAACAGCAGAGCTCCACCAACGTGCATTTTCTTGATATTGACATTAGCTTTCAACAGGGTCAAATAACAACTAAAGTATACCATAAGAGCTCGTATGATCCTCTTTTTATACATGCTCAATCACATGATCCAGTTGGTTACAAGATCTCTGCTTTTAAGACCCTAGTAAGAAGAGCTTTCACCCATTGTTCAAGTGCGGGAGATAGAAAAATGGAATTGGAATCTATTTCGAATGTGGCTAGACTACATGGTTACCCTACGCACCTAATTGAAACACTTATAGCACGCCACCAACAACCTAAGAGTACGGCGCTTCGGAATAACCAGCCCTTCGTTCCTATTACTTACAACAAGATCCTTCATTGCACCTACAAACAAATCGCTCGGTATGCTGGTAAAAATATCGCTTACAGAAGACCGCAGACCATTTTCTCCTGTTTACGAAACAATAAGGAACACAGTTCCTATCAAGACGGCTTGATAGGAACTATGTTCCGGGAATATATTCTATCCCTATTTACGATCATAGGGTGAATCGTCCTGGCGAATATATTGGTGCTACCGCATGCTGCCTTAAAACAAGGGTCAAGGAACACAAGTACTCAATTCAAAAATGCCTTTCCAATACAGCTTTGGCCGCTTTTGCGTTTGATGATGACGTCAGGGTGGAATTTGGTAATGCATGTTTAATACAATGGTGTGAACACCAGGCCAGCCTGAAATATCTATAACAGCTGGAAATTTTTAAAGCGTTCAGAAAGGGAACAGCCATCAATTTCAAGGAAACAGACTCTTTGGCGACGGCGTGGAGGGCGTATTATGACGTATAATAGATGCGCACCATATATGTCTACACTATAATATAAACATCGGATTTTTGAAGCAGGAAACCGATTACACGAATAATTTTATTAAGGCCCTGCATCGGACATGCGCATAATTGCGATGTTCGATTTTTTTGAAATCTTGGATTTGAACCTGAAGATGACCGTTGAAGACGGGAGAAAACGTTCGCTTTTAAATTGAATTTTGCTGGTATATTGGTAATTTTGTGGTTAGGTTCTCATTTTACAAGAAGTCCTTGTAAATACAAACTTTATTACTTTTTTACAAAATTCCTTAATTTGTGAGAATTAATTGAATTACCTGTTAAAGTATATGCCACAACTTGTGCCCAGTGCAAAGTTAAGCCTCTTGCAATAAAAACAAGAGCATTTGTTGCAACTATAGGTTCATCAGAATCGGTGAAATCTTTACTTACTAACCCAGGTGTGGCCAACAGTTTTTGCCCCCGAGCCGAATTGGAAAAAGAACTTTTTCCACGGGCCGAACCAGAGGCTGCCCTAGGAAGATTTTGAGGTGGTGCAAGATCTCATTATGGTGTCACCTCGTAGAGACTAAATTGTACATAGAGATTAGAGATACATTTTTGATGTTATTGTGCTTTATCAACATTCTATGCTGTACTTAAGAGATTTGTACTGGAGGGTTAACTCTAAATGCACAGTGAGTTGTTGACCTTTTTTTATTATTTTTTTTCTTTGCGTCAAATTTTTCATCGGGCTATTTGGACTTGAGTAGCTAATATTGAAAGATTATTTGCAGGCCGCATAAATTCATTAGACGGGCCATATGTCGGCCATGCCTGTACTAACCCAACATATCTCTTTAAGCCTTTATCATATTTAACATTCCTTAACTACATTTCTTAACTGCATTTCATCTAATGACAGTACACAAAGTTTGCCTTGTCTATCAGCTGACTATAGTTAACTCCTAACCACTCAATAATGTCGTACTGAATTCCTTGAAAATTTGCATGATTCAATCCTTCTATTTAAAGTTCTTGAAAAAGACAAAGGAAAATTCATGCTTCAAAGGAATTCATAACCCTTGTTGCCCACAACACATTTAATTTGCACTTCACGTTTTATTATTTGATTCGTCCAAGAGTATCTATAACCATGGGTTGGTTACAGATACTCTGCAAATACTGGATTTGATCTGGTTTCAGAAATAAATTCAATTTGTTTTCCATTGCTTCTTGGCTTCTTGCTTTTGTGTCAGCTTCTGCATCTAAAATTTAAAAAAACCAGATTTTATATATATATATACTGTATATAGTATCTTTGAAATCTTATACAGCTAAAGTTGAACATTAAAGATAACAGCAACATTGTTTAATGTTTTCTGAGAAGCTTAAGAATATATGATTTTCTGTCTATACCAGGGCTGTCCAACTGGCAGCCCGCGGGCCGTGTACNAAGGAAAGAAGCAATCCTGTTAGGCACAGAACAGGCGATTCTTGCTCAGTACCTGACGGACGCGGACAGGCGAACTTTGCACTTGCCGCCACAATAAAAGCTACCTCGTATCTGCAGGTCACGGGAGACACGGAACAATCACCATCGATTGCTTTGTTCTTGTGTTTTGTTCGTTTTTCGTGCTTATTTTCCGTTAGGCGCACGCAATACTGTTTTTATTTTTGACCCTTAGGCCTAAATTCCGTTACATGTGCTTAGTCGCATCAGAAGACATGAACATTATCACTAATCTATACTAATACAGTATTATAAAGAGGTAATGTTTGTATGTATATGTATGTAAGTTTGTTTGCAGCAGGTAATCTCCGAAACTACTCATCCGATTTCAAAAATTCTTTCACCAATATTTAGAACGGAACCTCAGGGTGGACATAGGCTGTATATTATTCCGTTAAACATTCATATAAATTAAAATATATATAATCTAGGTTAAGGCTTTTATGTCCAACAGATGGCGCTACGCGTACGACACCCTAAGTTTGCTTTTCTGTGAAAATGAACTAAAGCGGATCATCTTCTATCTATCTATATAAATAAAAATGTAATGTTTGTTTGTTCCTACCGATTCCTTTGAAATTTTGACACAATGCTGCATTCAAATATGCACGTGTTTTTATATAATATACGTGTCAAAATTCCTCCCACTGAAGAGAGACGGTTAGGATTAAGGCTTACCATAAAGAACTCTGCTTCTATTTATACTATTTTAGATGCGGTTTTTTGCATTTTAATAGGGTACGTCAACAGAATGTACACTAAGAAGAAATTTTTCGAAAAATTCTCCCCCACAGGAAAGTGTTATAAATTTATAATATATTTTGAGCCACAACAACGCGTGGCGGGGTCTGCTAGTTGTTTTCATAAAAGTATAGTCAGATTTCCACTCAAACATCAGAATTCAGATTCATAATATAAGACATCACTCCATGATTTTACTGTCACAACTAGGTGTATAGACAGACACTAGGCATTTCTAACATCAACCTTTATTTGAGAATATCTTATTGGCCGAGACTCGTTTCGGGCATAAGCCCCTCTTCTGTTGGATCTTATCTTTGTTTTGAAGTGCATGTTCTTTTTTTCTCTGTTATTCCCTTCTTTTTAAGGTACATCGTATAAATTTCCTTATTGTGGTGTAATTGCCATTTCAACTTATCCAATTTCTTATGATGGCAAATATGCAATAATAATCAATGATGGCGAATATGTAATAATAATCAATTGGATTGGTTTCACTCTGCAATTTGATGCAATAAAGTGTTTTCCCCTTTATTATGTATCAAGTTGGGAGGTGAAGATCTCTTGTTTGATTTCTCCCTTCCTATTGATAAAATCCAATTGAGGAGATGACTCATTCTCTAACATTAACAACTATTTTATTCGTCACTCACACACACGCGCGCGCGCGGGGAGTAAAAGCAAGAAGAAGAAAACTTTTGAAAAGCTTGCCAATAGTATTTATAAAGCTTGTGAGCCCTCTGGTGGCTGAAGCTTCACAATCCTAACACCTATAAGTTAACTCGTCCAAATTCTGTTACTCTTAACAACGCATTTTCAAAAACAAAATGTTTTTGAAAATGTGTTAAGAGGGGTTTTACATTGATGTTTTCCCACAAGAAAGGGAATACAATAACAAGTGAGGGCCTCACACCTTTTTTAGATTCTTTTTTAATACAAATACAGTACATAAATATGTCTGCAAATGATAGCAGCCATGACTAATACATTGATTTTGCAATGATTATTGATCATTATGGATTAACTTCAGATCATTTGTGATAGTGACCAGACCTTCAATTTCTGGGGATTGACTCCATTTTTGCCTATTCTTAATATGATTGTAAAATCAATCTTTCAATAGAACAATTTTATTAACATGTTAATTTAATTTCAATTTATTTATTATATTTTAAAATGTTATGGGAAAGTTCTCTATAGCATAAACTTTCATGTTCAGATACAAAGGAAAACATAGCCAATAAAGTAACCATGTTATAACTCCAATGAAAGAACCAAAAATTTCCTTTATCCAATTGTACTATTAACTAGTATATGGAAAAATAATTCTTTCTTTTCTGACTTCTGGAGGCTTAAATACCGAGTCCCTAGACTGGTATAAAAAAACAAAAGTACCAACAGGTTAACTTTAAGAGAGATTTTTTTATTTAACACTATACTTCACCCCAAATGCATTTTGCCTGCCTTGGCCACTTCAGCAGGGTTTCTTACAACCAGAATGTAATACAGTAGAAGACGCATCATTAACACAAGTACCATCACGTGTACAACTACTGTATTATATATTAACTCTTCCCAGCATTTCGCGAGTATCACGCCATTATTTAAATTCATTACATTACTTTGTATAACTATTGCGAAGTGTTCTTTGAATTTTCTTTTTACCATATTTTTTTTTCCCTATCTAAGATTTTTACATTATTAATATCAATTTGGCAATTACTCTCATGACAATGTAAAAACACAAGATATGTATTAACTTTAAGTCTCACTGCAGCCAGATGTTCCGACATCCTCACTTTCAGTTTCCTCTTCATTTTCACCAACATAATAGAGAGGTTGAGGCGCACGTTTTAAACGTGTAAACGTGTACGTGTGACGTTCGGCGCCGCTTTCCCGTAAGCCTAAAAGTTTGACAATGGTGTTTGGATAGTAGGTGGAATCACGCTCGACATTCCAAACACCATCGTCAAACTTTTAGGCTTACGGGAAAGCGGCGCCGAACGTCACACGTACACGTTTACACGTTTAAAACGTACGCCTCAATCTCTCTAATAGTTCAGAATTCCACATGTACACTGGAGTCTATAGATCACTCCTCCTTCCAATAGCTCTTTATCCTTATAAGGTTCAGTTCTTATTAGTCCAAAAAACCTATTTTTTGGAATGGAGCTAATTTAATTGTATTTTCACAATTTTTAGATATTTTTCAAAAATACCCTTAATGTACAGAAAAGAGAGATACGTATTAATTTCTTGCTTTTTCTTTACTTGAAATCTACTCTCTAAATATTTATCGTACCAATTCTTTAACAATCTTCCCGGGTAACCGTTTAACAAATACTTCTTGTTCACCTTTTTAATTTCTACATCTCTTTTTATTAATTCTAGTTGTTCTAGAAAGGATCTTACTTATTTCCATTAAATAAATATTTCTTTTTTTGGCTAATTGGGCAATAAGATTTAAAATTTATAACATTATTTGCATTACAAGGCTTTTCATACTTATTATACTCTAAATGATCTTTAAACCTGTCTATTGTTATATCTAAGTAATTAAATTTATCAAATATTTTGTTATCATAGGTAAACTTGATATATTCATTAATTTCATTGGCTTTCTCTAGTATTTTCTCAGAGAATGTGTTATTTTAGTATTGTATTATAATAAATATGTTGTCTACATACCGTGCTAGGAATACTATTCCTCCTATTCATGACAAGATTTTATCTATGTTTATCATGACTATTTCTGCCAGTTTTGGGCCAATAATTGAACCCATAGATATTCCATCCCTTTGTCGGTAATACCTTACATTGACAGTAAAGAATTATCCAATTCAAAAGTCACTATTAAATATGTAGGGGTATTGTACTCACATAAACTCTGTATGATCATGTCTCTTTTGATTGAAGGATACATTGATATGATATCCAAACTCAACCAAAAGTTTATTTCAGTCCTTAGATCTAGTTTGAATCTCTTAACTATCACAATATATACCTTAATTCTCCATCTCTCACCTGCTGTTTGTGACATGCACAACCCAAGAACAAAGAGGAGAAATAACAATTTGTTATGTATGTAAACCGCCAGGGGATGACCGCTACCGGGAATCGCCCCTTGACCTACTTAGGTCACCCCACACCTCCGACCTCGTGTATGTTCTTTGTCTCAACGAGTTGTCTTTAGTTGTTTTGTAACCCCTAGACCTGGACAGGACGATACGTTGTTCACTCATTGTTACGTTTATGTTAATAAAGCTAGTTATATACGTTTACGAGTTATCGTTATTTCCACGAATATAACAATAGGCGATGAGGATAAAATTGACGACGAAGGAAAAATTGGCAACAAGGACAAAAAGGATAAAATGAGTGAACTCACAGAATTAATTTCAACGCTAAATGTGTTCGTCAAGAAATTACAGAGTCAATCAGTGGAGACGCAACCAGAACTATCAGTTCAACGAGTCCTCCAAACGCAAGCCCTAACCTTCGAAACTTACGACGAAACGTCCGAGACCTTTGAAAATTATTCCCAACGACTGGATAACTTTTTCAAAATCAAAGGACTGACCGGAACAGACGCCATTACCGAAGAAGCTAAGGTAATGATATTAATCAATTGTCTTGGACCGAAACATTATCAGCTATTGACCAACCTAACGGCACCAGAAATACCCTCGAAGCGAACATTTGCCGAATTAATGAAGTTACTACAAAATCACCTAACGCCCAAACGAAATACCCTAACAGAACAGCACAAATTCTTGTCCAGAGAACAACATAATGGTGAGTCCATCTCAAATTACGTGACTTCGTTAAAACAACTCTCGAAAAGCGCAGATTTCAAGTCTAGTTGTAACAATGCGGACTGTATAAAATCCGTCATAGATCTAATGTTAAGAGTACAGTTCATACGTGGCTTACGAGATTCCGACATCCGTGAGAAAATTTTACAACAAACCGACCTAACCTTCGAACAGACGCTAGAAATTGCATTAGCCATAGAAGCTTCTAAAATAGAAAACGACGAAGTATATAAAAGTAACCACTTTGTTCATAAAATTACCAAAAATACTCAAACAAAACGACGCTCACATCAAACACAACCGTCAAATCGTAACAGGAGCCGAATAGAAAATCGCAGCAGAGAGCCACTTAACCTCCACGAACTCCATTTAGAAGGACTATGCCTACATTGCGGAAAAAACAACCATAAATCAATAAACTGTAGAGTCAAAGACCGGCTGAAATGTGAACGATGTCATAAAAAAGGTCACACAGGGAAAGTTTGCATATCATCCCTAAGGAAACAAACATCAACAATCAACAGGAATCATAACGTCCACAATATTAATCACGAACACGTAATTGACTTTGATATAAACAGCGTTCTAGATGTATTTGTTAATACAACGGGAACTGATGACAGACTCCTCACAGAAATCTACGTTAACGGCACAAAAGTTCGTTTTGAATGTGACACTGGCAGTCGCGTCACTATCATCAGTATCGACGAATTCAATCGTTTACAATTAAACGCACCCATAGCGAAAACGGAAGCGACCTTTCGAAGTTACACAGGTGATATTTTTAAACCCTTAGGAGTAGCAAAAGTAAAAACTAAACATGGTGGCAACTACAGTATAGAGGACTTGTATGTCGTTCCCTTCAAAAAAAATGCAATAGTAGGAAGAGATTGGATCTGGAGTTTAAAGATTGACATCAATGAACTCAGCCATACGGTCAACAACATTTCGTCGACAAAAGTAGAAACATCCGTCTCAAAAATCATAGCGCAGTACTCAGATGTGTTCACCTCCAGAGTTGGCAAAATACCTAATTATACCTGCTCATTAAAACTGAGAGATGATGCCAAACCAATGTTCCTAAAACCACGCCCAATCCCCTATGCATTGAAAGAAAAAGTGGATGAGGAATTAGATAAATTAGAAAGTGAGGGTATCATCGAAAAGGTGGATTACTCGGAATGGGGAACACCCATAGTCGTCATTCCAAAACCCAATGGAACAGTACGAATCTGTGCAGACTATAAAGTCACAGTCAACAAGCAGTTGCACGACTCACACCACCCGATTCCACGCATTGAAGACATTTTCAATAAGTTACAGAATAAATCTTACTTTTGTACGTTAGATATCCACAAAGCTTATCTTCATCTATTAGTTGATGATGACAGTGCGAAAATACAAACAATTTCAACACGCCGTGGAACCTATGTAGCAAAACGATTATTTTTTGGAATTAAATCTGCACCAAACGAGTTCCATAAGTTCATTGACCAATTTACCCAAAATCTTGAAGGAGTGATAGCTTATTTTGACGACATCATAATTCAAGGAAAAACTTATAAAGAATGCATGAACCGTTTACTGAATGTCTTAGACAAGTTGAGAGCTAATGACTTACACGTAAACATTAGTAAGTGCAAATTCTTTGAAAGAAAAGTACAATATTTAGGACATATAATTAGTGCAGAAGGACTCCAAAAGTCTCCAGACAAAATAAAAGCCATCCAGGATGCACCTCGCCCGAGAAATGTGGAAGAATTACGTCAATTTCTAGGACTTGTTAATTACTATTCCAGATTCATAAAGAATGCATCAGATATCTTATACCCATTGAATCAACACCTAAAGAAAAATGCCCAATTCCGTTGGACAGCAGAGGAGGAAACTTCTTTCATTCGTGCGAAATCTGAGATTACCAGTGAGAGGGTACTAACCCCGTTCAATCCTAAACTACCAATAACATTAGCAACAGACGCCAGCCCATTTGGACTTTCTGGAATATTGTCACATCAGATGCCAAATGGAACAGAACGGCCTATAGCATTTGCCTCCAGATCCCTCACATTTGCCGAACGAAACTATAGCCAGCTGGATAAAGAGGCTACTGCTGTGTTCTGGGCATGCAAAAAATTTTTTGATTATATCTATGGAAGAAAATTTACTCTCATAGTCGACAATAAACCCATGATGACAATACTACACCCTGACAAGAAACTACCCGTTTTGACAGCTACAAGAATGCTAAGATATGCGCACTTCCTTTCCAACTTCGATTACATCATCAAACATAGGAAGTCGACTGAACATACAAATGCCGATTACCTGTCACGAAATCCTATACCCATAACAGGAAAAGAAGCCCTAACAGAAGACCACGATGATACTTATCATGACACTGTCGTAAAACATATCTCAACCGGAACTATCACATCCAAAGACATTCGAAGAGAATCGTCAATTGACAAGGAACTATCACAGATCAAAAACGACATTGTCAATGGCCATATGTACGACCCAGAAATATCCACACACAACGGCATTCTGTTTAGAGGACACCGCGTAATCGTCCCAAAAAGTTTACAGCCAGCAGTACTACAAGAGCTACACTCTACACACATAGGAATCGTTCGAATGAAGGCCCTAGCCCGAAACTACTGTTACTGGCGTAATATCGACTCTGATATTGAGAATACGGTTAAAAGTTGCAAAGAATGCTGTGACATTAAGAAAAACCCAACAAAAGCTCCAATACACAAATGGGAAACACCTACAAGAAACTGGCAACGCATACACATCGATTACGCAGGACCATTTATAAATCATTATTTCTTCATTGTCGTTGATGCCAAATCGAAGTGGCCGGAAATATTCTATACAAAGAAAGCACCAGACACATCAATCACAATTCATTTCCTACGTGAAGTCTTTGCTCGATTTGGTCTACCTGAGATCTTAGTAAGTGATAATGCAAGCATTTTTAAGTCACAAGAATTTCAAGAGTTTTGTTCGAGAAACGGAATCCGTCAAAGTCTAATAGCACCGGGACACCCAGCCACAAATGGCCAGGCTGAAAGATACTGCCACACCTTAAAAACACACCTCAAATGTATGAAGCATGAAACTGGTACCTTACATCAGAAGCTTCATGAACTATTATTCCGATATAGAGCGACTCCCTTATCTAACGGGAAAAGTCCAGCAGAAAATCTATTAGGACATACAATAAGAACAAAATTAGATTTGCTCAAACCCCAGGCACAAGCTTCCGAAAGGAACATAACTGAACAACCGAAATTCTACAAATTTTATCGTGTGGGAGATCGTGTACAATCCCGAAATTACACAACTTCCTGTCCTTGGAAATATGGTATCGTAGCCGAACGACTAGGTCGTGTACACTACTTAATTGAACTCGACGATGGATACGTAATAAAAAGACATTACGATCAACTACGTCTGTGTGAAATTAACAAACAGACAACTCCCGTCCAGATAGGATTCGACTTCAACAAAAAGAAAATTGACAAGTGCAACGACACAGTCAACAACAGGGACTCATCCTCAGCTAGCGCTAGTACACACCCTAGCACAATTAGCCACGACGAAGGAACTGTAACGACATTACGCAACAAAAGGGAGACAATGACAAAAACAACTTCCGACCAGCCCCCAGAGAAAGAGGGAGAATCTAGCCGAACGATAACAAATGGAAATGAGTCGGAACCTCGAAGATCAACACGAATACGGAAACCAGTACAACGCCTAAATCTCTAAACGAACAAAATTAATTTAAATAACATTTTATTAAGTGTGGGAGAATTGTTATGTATGTAAACCGCCAGGGGATGACCGCTACCGGGAATCGCCCCTTGACCTACTTAGGTCACCCCACACCTCCGACCTCGTGTATGTTCTTTGTCTCAACGAGTTGTCTTTAGTTGTTTTGTAACCCCTAGACCTGGACAGGACGATACGTTGTTCACTCATTGTTACGTTTATGTTAATAAAGCTAGTTATATACGTTTACGAGTTATCGTTATTTCCACGAACATAACACAATTATAATTGTTATTTCTCCTCTTTGGACTCCATATTGACTATTTTGGAAAAATAGTCAATATGGACTATTGGAAATGGACTATTTTTCCAAAATAGTCAAAATAGTCATATTGACTATTTTGGAAAAATAGTCAATATGGGAGTGTAATAAATGGAGTTTTAAGCTCATCTTGCATCCTTGAGCTTCATATGCTGCGGTGGCCAGCATGCAATGTACAATTGTTTTGTAGTCAGGGTCCTTAGTATTCCCCAAAAACTTACGCACTACATTCTTGAACCATGCTTCTTTTTCCTTTTCTCCCATTGTTTCCAAAATCTGCTTTGTCTTGATCTCCACGTTTCAATTTGAAATATGCAAATTAAACTTTCTTCTCAAACTCACTTATGTTTCTTTGTTGACTTTTCACTGTGCATTCATCACAAATATAACAGAAGCTGTCAGGAGAAATTACACAACCTCTGCGAGCCATATTCCAAAATAAAAATAAAAGCACAGTAGCGTTCAAATGCTGGATTTAAACTGAGTGTGGCATTAGATGGCCAGTGAGATACTGAACTTATTTAGCTTGTTGAAACATGATCTAATCCGACAGCAGGTTGTTTATATTTATTCCTAATATCCCAGATAACATGTCAAAACATGTTCAACCTCACCAATAATATTACACACTATCAACTTTTAACCTGTTTCTATACGATCATGTGACCTTCCTCCTAATGCTAAAACTACTTAACCCACCTCGCCCTACCACTACTCTTTTCAACCACTAACATTTTTATTTATTACAAAGTCCAGCTATAATTTATAGAATTAATGTGAGAAGTCTTCGTTTTAAGGCCATTTTTTAAATAACTTAAAATTTAGTAATGTTTTTTTTTAACTAGGAATTTTACGCTAAATACGAACAAAAACTTGAGTATAACAAAAAAAATTGACGAGATGGAATTTTTTTGGTAATTTTTCATTTTTACCAAGTTGAAATCTGTAAGAAAATGTATAAAAATCCTATGCCATTTTTTACTTGCAGACCTGTGTTGTTATTGCCTTACTGTCTTATTTAATTTCTTATTATATATTTGTCAATGTGGACATTAATTATTAACAGGACAATTATACTGGTGTTAAGCTTTCTACACAAAAAGCAAATTAAATTTATTTTTTACTTTTCTTAAATATCTGTTTTATTATTTTAACTATAAAATGTTATATATATAACTATATATGTATGTATTTTCAAATTATAGCCCAATTTATTTACTGCAGTTGTGTCTATATGCTATGCATCAGGTTTTGGTTGGTGTTTATAATTGTATATTTGACTTTCCCAACTGTGACAAGCAATTTTGATCAACAAAAGGTTGATGATGAACTAAACCACATAGTTTTAAAACCATAGTGTGTTTATTTATTGAAGTTAAATCAGTTTTAGATACCTTCATTTATTCTGAAATATATTCCTGGATGGATTCTAAGTGATATAGCTTATATATGATCACTAATCAGTAATTCAGTGTTTTTCAACTGGGGTGGCACTGCGGCACAATTGGGGTGTCACAAAGCTTAGGGCCTTAAGTAAATTTCCAAGAAAATGCCTAAAGTGTAGTTCAAGATAATTCATTGTCAGTTCTGTTTTGCTACGAGATATCTATTAAGCAAAGAAACGACGATGACTAATTGCATGTTAATGTTCTACGCTACATGTATGCATGAGTTCACCCAAATCACATTGCCTTCACATTTCCAGTCCCAGTACCAGGCCAACCAGCAGAGAAGAACGACATGGACACTTGTCTTGTATATGCTTTAAAAAGCATTACATTGTACTTGAAAAGCATGTGGTTTCAATCACAAAGTAGGTAGGTGCATATTACAGTATTTTCATAGTATTCAAAAGCAATGATGACAAACAATTTTTTATCATTTTTTTTAATTAAATTTTTTAAATTGATATGAAAAAGATAAGAAAAAAATAATGAAATGTTTAATTTATATATGCATCAAAATAGTATAAAAAAACTTAACAAAAATTGTTTATCAATAAAATGATGATATATTTGATGATAAAACTAGATTTAAAAAACAATAGCGCAACTATTATTTTACATGTAGGTGTTTTGACAAAATTCAATGGACTTAAATTTTCATTTTGAACATGTATAAATGCTTTTTTTGCATTAAAATGCTGCTTCAAACTGTTAATTTTTAAAATTTTTCTTTTTCCCAAAAAATTTTCCCATCTCAGCATTGTGCATAATATTCATTTTCACAAAAAATTCATCTGGCCCATTAGTCATCTGGGCCTTATTCAGATGCATCACTGGTCAAGGGTGTCACGATTTTTTATTTTTCAATCGGGTGCCACTCAATGAAAAAGGTTAAAAAACACTGCAGTAATTATATAAATTGTGATGTATCAATTGCAAAGTTCAGAAAAAAAAATTTTTTTTTTAGGTTTTTCACACTCAGCGTTACCATCTTGAAGTGAGGAAAATCTGTGTTCAGTATTTGGATAAAAATCATAAAATGTATGAAGATGTAAGTTAAAACACTAATCTGAAATTCTTTTGTAACCTTTAGATTTTAATTGAATTTAAACTGTTAACTTTTTTCTGTTTATCCAAAAATTGGAAAAAAATCATTTGATTCAATATTGAATTTTGATTGTAATTGTTTTTATTCTAATGCTTATTTTATGAAAATAATTTTTTAAAATTCTGTTAAAGTAATTTAAATAATAAATTCAAACATTTCAAACTGATGATACTATAAATGCCAGTTTTATCATTAGTTGAACCTAGGCAATCATCTAGGGGTGCCAAGATATGGAGGCATTAGCCTTACTCAAAAAGAAAAGTCATTAAATCTTTTCTATCAAAATTAAAAAATAAATTTAAATTTATAAGTAGTTATTATAATTAAATAAATAAGTTTTAAATTATTCTCAGAAATAACAACAACTAAATTGTCAAGATCTTACAAAGTTAATGGTTCATGATACTCAAACATCTTAACAAAATACCCACTGTTTAGAAATGGGTTGTACAGTACATATTTGGAAGTAATTTGCCTTATGGTTAGCAACCCTATTGTATCTATTCCTTGCCAGGATTAATTGTCAAAGCATGCCAGTGATAATACAAATGTCATATAAATCCAATTTAATGACTACAATAAAATTTAAACATACTGAATTTTGAAGCCATGTTGCATACTTGAAGTACTTCAGAGTTGAATTTTTGCACTCAAATCCATAAATCTAAACTAGGAATTTGTCAAATTTTCAAGAGTGGAAGCATTAGCCTTTGTCTCAACCTTTTTTTTTTTTGTATGAAGACCTGCCCTGCTTTTCATTAACTTGATTAAGGACTTACATTGCAAAATTTTCACCCTAGAAAATCTTTAAGAAAACATTTCCAAATTTTAGCATTTTATTTTTTCAAAATTAAAACTTACAAAAACAATGTAGACTGGCTCTCTGATACCTCAGAAACAGCTCACTTGTCTTGCAATATCTATAAAGCATTAAATTGCATCTACAATCAATATGGATAAATTGATCTAAAACTTCCCTGAAGCAAAAGTCTAAAATTAATTTTTTATAATTTTTGTACTTAAGATGTAATGATTTTTCTTCCCGTACAGATATTAGGAGTAATCATACAAATATGAACGCATTAGTGTTAGTTAATAAACATTTTTTTAGAATGTTCATAATGCTATTTTTTTTATAATGATCCACCACATCCAAAAAACCTTTAACTCCAATGATGTGTTTACACACCAGCGAACATTTTCGACCCCATCTGGGTCTTCATCAGGCTATGGTTATATGGAATTTGAACGTATGCAGAATGGAACAACAAAACTAAACGAATGCGATTCAAACTTTAGAAAAAAAAACCCAAATTTAAGAATAAAATGGAACATTACCCATGTGCTGAAATGACGGTTAAGCACGTGCCACTTCACATTTGCGAAACGTTGAAAACATACAAAATATACGTAATCCAAACTCATTTACTGGGGTGGAGTTCCCTCATAGCAAAACTTCCACACACTAGACTTTCGGCACGTGGGTAATGTTCCATTTTATTCTTAAATTTGGTTTTTTTTCTAAAGTTTGAATCACATTCGTTTAATTTTGTTGTTCCATTCTGCATGCGTTCAAATTCCGTATAACCGTAGCCTGATGAAGACCCAGATGGGGTCGAAAATGTTAGCTCGTGTGTAAACACACATCACTGGAGTTACAATTCACCACATCCAAAAAACCTTTGTATTATATAAGCATGTGTGCATGCAAGTGTGCGCCACTTGCATGCACACATGCTTATGTGTATGATGATATGCATACAGATGCAAGAGTATCTAATATCCCTAGGCAAAAAATTTTAAATGTTTCTAAACATTGTATGTATATCACATCTAAATTTTTTTTGCCTAGGGATATCAAGTACTCTTGCACCAGCCTTTATGATATGATTAAGGTAGAGTACAACTCTTAAAACAAGCACATTAAATAGGCCTGTAAAGTTGTTGATCAGTATAAAACTTTTTCTCAATACAGTATTTGATACTTATGGTGATACCACAACTAGAAGTTCTTGAATTTATCAATTCTGTTTGTTGTCAAAAACAAACAAAACAAAAATATATTTTGAACTAGAAAAATATAATTATTGTACCATATCAAAAATAAGATGATAAATTACTTATGCTTGCTGCTGCTTTTTTTTTTTTTCACATTATTTTGTGGCTGTATGCCATATTAATGTACAGGTAACCCCCGTATAACACGGCAGTTCTATAGCATGGATTCACTCTAACACACTTTGAGAATTGGGAACATCCCTGTATAACAGTGCTTTTATACCACAGGTTCACTCTAACATGGTTCGGGAATTAGGTAAAACCCTCGTATAACATGAAATGTAATAAAGGATGTGTTCTTTTATACCTCTGCGTAACTCCGTACGAACATTCTAATTGTTTTCGTGGCTACTTTGAATGCTCTTTCAACAAATAATCCATTTAAATTAATGGTTAAATTTTACAATTGGGACCCTTCTTTTGCCTCTAAAATCTCATTTTAGAATTATAGATTCCTCCATCACGATACTATCGATAGTGCTGGCACCACCTTTTTTTCTTTCACCGTCGTTCCTAAATGCCTACAAACAGCAGCGCACTCCCATTGCAGAGCGACCGCTATTAACGAACGCACCCTAAAACTGTTACCAGTTGATGCTCATGCTGAGATCATCATACAGGGTGAATAATCTTCTGGTAAAATATTTACTTAAATAATAAATATTTTACCTATGAAAAAAATGAATAATAAATCCAATTTAAATAAGGATTTAACAGCATGTTTTTTAATTATTGGAACCTAACCCCCCTTTTCGCACTAGTTCTTTGTTTCGTATAACACAGATTTGCGTAACACGGCAATTTTTTGGAACGTAACTCCCGTGTTATATGGGGGGTTACCTGTATATATTAATTTAAGTATAGTTTTAGTCCTGTTCTTTGTTTCTTCTTTCTTCCAGAACTTTCCTTTCCAACTTTCTTCCCTTGGGTGAGGTAACCAATTCTTGGAACCACATAGAACAATGAAAGAAGCGGCCCTTGGGCCAGTGAGTGAAAGAAAGGACCTTCTTGGATCTAGACCTCGTAGTGAACAGACGTCAAATGTGGTGTTCTAGGTTGCGAATGGCAATGACTGGAGAATTTAAGAGAGTTTGAGAATTGAATTTTTATCGTAGTTACGATAAGATGGTGTAATAACAAGTTGCAAGGAGAAACTTAGGGAGGAGATGATGAGAGACTTTTCCGAAAATGTTTAATGTAATATTCCACCCAAAATTGTGAAATCAGCAAAATCTGGATATTTCACTCCTTACTGTATTCTAGTTTTCTAGATTTTTTATCCCCTATCATCTTTCTTTCTCTAGTTTTAAGTAAGTATGTAAGTATTAGTAGCAAATGACACATTTTCTATGAATGTATGTCTCTTTAATCTGAATGACTATTAAGATAAAATATAAAGATAAGAATTATAAAGCCTTCCCCTATATCAATAGAGTTTATAATAATTGTAGTAAGATTTAAAAAGAATTAAATATTGTTTTAGCCCCATCTTTGACCAATAAGACTTCACATAATGTCTATAATAATAATAAAAAATATAAAACGAATGTTGATAAATTAAAAAAGTCGGTGTTGTGTATAAAATTAATTGTAATTGTCAAAACCCAAAAAATTACAGTAGACCACTATAACGCGAAGATACATTCCTTGTTATACGAATTTCGCGTTGTTGGAATCCTTGGGCTGTGATTGGCTCACGTATTTGACACGTGTGAAGTTTACGGACTACGGCTGTTTGAAAGGTTTTCTTCCATAAAATTAATCGATTCTAGACTAATTCGACTTAACATTTCCAAAATACGTATATTTTTTTTGGAAATAATCCGTATAAACTACGCTATAAACAAAAAATTGTAGGATTACTTACCGAGTGTGCACCATTCGACTACGCCCGTTGTTCAAAGCTTGTCTTCGTCGCGGAACAGCACACGAAACGGCGGCCGCGATTTCTGATAACGAATTTTTCGCAGAAAAATAACTTGACCTTTGGAGACATCATTAATATAAATAATTTTTATGGACGTTGAATAAGAAGTGTTTCTTTCACAAGAAATGTATAAAATTAGTGCTGTATTAGACTTACGGTACCTAATTTACATACTGTACAGACGATAGTTTGCCTAAACTCTCCGTAGCGTGGCGGCAGAAAGCATATATATAATTATAATAAAGTTACAATAAATTAAATTAATATATAATTATATATACAGTACCTAATTTATATATAATTATATGTACAGTACTTAATTTATATATAATTACATGTACAGACGATAGTTAAACTCAACTTACCTGCCTAAACTCTCTGTAACGTGGCGCTAGACGGCGGAAAATAGTTTGGCTGCTCGTCTGCGATAATGAGTTGGCGATGACGTTTTACCATGTTTCACGTGCCCCGTTATATGAATACTGCCGCAATTTTTTTGCCGCGTCATAGGAATCTACATTATTGAAACCTGCGTTATAGGGGGTCTACTGTATATAGGTGAAACTAGTAGAACATTAGAATTAAAGAACACGAAGCAGCAAAAAGATTAAAATATAATAATTCTCCGTGGTTCAACTACAGAGAATTATTATATTTTAATCTTATTTTAATTGGATAAAAAATAGTAACTGTCAAATAGATAGAAACAACATAAAAATACTTCATTCCGAAAAAGATATGTATAAATGTAAATGTAAGGAACATATTGAAATTATGAAATTTAAGGATGATGATGTAATCAATATATCAAATGGTATGCAAATTGACCAACAGTAGTACAATAAGATAGAGGCACGGGGGAAAAAAGTGATTTTAATGTATTTGTCATACACAGTATTGTATTAGTAAATGAATGGAAATATATTGTGAAACTGTATGTAGTAAAAATTTTTTAATATTACTATATTGCATGTCTTCTTCTTCTTGGTGCCATATCAGATTCCTGACGTCGGCGACACCTGGCATAGGTTTGTAATCCGCCAAGGTGTATACTAGGGAAAGTTACTACCCAGAGTGGTTTCCCGTTGCCTTCTCTGGGGCGCGATGTTACGCGAGGGGAACTAATGCCTTCCGGGAGGACTTTTATGGGGAACTGGCCTCCTATTTAGTCGTTATTGGCAAGGAGAAAACCCGGAAAACTCCAAGCAGCCAGCCTGTCCGATCGCGGCGCGAACCCACGACCGAACTCCCAGTGTTTAGGGTACGAAGACCACTCGGCCACTGGTGGGCATATTGCATGTAAATAACCTGTAAAATGGTTATTATAATTAGTTACTCCAATGTTATGTTGTAGAAAATACACATTCTTTAAAAGATGCTCATAAAATCTTACATTTTTCAACAGATGTATTTATATAAAAATCGATATGTATTGTTATTTTATTAGAATGTGATATTTGGAGATTGGGGAAAAAAATTATAAAAATATTAATATATTACAGTTACCTTATAAATGCTTTAAAAGTGTATTTTTTGGTGTTTTTAATGACTGTGTACGCACCATTTATGAAAACAAAAAACACGGGTTTACACAATATTAGGGTTCAAGTACCAGGCCTGGACTTTCCAAATAAAAAACAATAATTTTCCAAAATCACAGATAATAATTCACAATAAATATAAGTTTTATTATATTGACAAAAAACAATAATGGATTAATTGTTCCAATAGTAAGTTAAATAATTGAATAATTGAAAAGTAGCACACAAAAATCAATTATCAAAGAAAATTATACTTATATCAAATCAACAAAACTTTTATCTCCACCTCAAAAAGGATTCTACAGCAAAAAGATACGGCTTCCTCTAATTGATCAGACGTCTCTATCACAGTTGTCACCTGAAGCTACCTCTCTATAGTCGAGGTGCTGCTTTTTATTTAACGCCTAGTGCAGCTCCACACTGTCTTCATTTACATACATCTGCGTGACAGGATCAGGCACGGATTAACTAAGTTTGCTTTTCTTTCTTTGCCACCTGTGCTTAGGAGTTTGTCCTTAACTAAAAAAGAACCCCAAAAAGAAAAATAATCAAATAAAAATAACGCCCCAAACCATAAAATAATGATTGGACATTGACTCCTTTACAACTGTATTGAAAAATCTTTCCAATGTTACCTGATATACACTGTGGTTTTAGAAAACAACCATATGTACCATATAAGTGTGACAATTTTAAGTAATAATTTTAAGACATATATTTTTGTCAGTAAATATGACCTACACGCAAGAAATTTTGTCATGTTACTAATTGTTGTTTTTTTATAATTTGTAGTATTGCATTGAAGAGAGGCTTAGCATTTAAATAAGAACAAAATGCATATGAGAAAACAATAAAAGAAGTGTCTAACCTGAAAGCTGTAATGATAGTCTACTGAACTTAATAGTCATTCAGAGAACGTACATCCATACAATGTAATAAGAGCTACCATAAGTGATATTTATGATACATTTTGTAACTGTGTGTTGGAATATTGTTTGACGCCGTATTGTCATTAATTACTGTAGAGTTAGAATCAAAAAGAACCTGTTTATATACGCAAAATAAAATACTTTGTTTGATTATACTATCGTTGAGTTATTTATATGGCTTTCCTTTGCTGATCTAAATATATTTTACATGAACACCAAAATTTAAAACCTTCAGCAAATTTTTTTAAACTAACTAAATACAGTCAACCCCTCCATAACACGGTAGATATGTTCCATTCCTTAAGAATCCATTTTGTACGAGTCCTTGCCAATCACAGCCCGACACGTGTGAATTTTACGGACTACAGCTGTCTGAAAGGTTTTCTTCCACAAAATTAATCGATTCCTAGACTAATTCGACTCAACATTTCCAAACTACGTATATTTTTTGGGGAATAATCCGTATAAACTATGCTATAAACAAAAAATTGTAGGATTACTTAGAGTGTGCACCGTTTGACGTTGCCATTGCTTAAGCTTGTTTTTGTCGCGGAGCAGTGCACCAAACGGCGGCTGCGATTTCTGGTAAATTATTTTTCTGCGAAAACTTCGTTGAACTTTGGAGACATCATTAATATAAATAATTTTTATGGCCGTTGAATAAGAAGTGTTTCTTTCACAAGAAATGTATAAAATTAGTGCTGTATTAGACTTACGGTACCTAATTTACATACTGTACAGACGATAGTAAACTCAACTTACTCGCCTAAACTCTCCATAGCGTGGCGCTGGACGGTGGAAAGTATATATATAATTATAATAGTTACAATAAATTAGGTACTGTACATATAATTATATATTAACTTAATTTATATATAATACTGTACAGACGATAGTAAACTCAATTTACCCACCTAAACTCTCCGTAGCGTGGCATTGGACGGCGGAAAGTAGTTCGGCTGCCCGATGATGTTTTACCGAATTATAGGAGTTTTTTACCATGTTTGTACAGATACCGTCGCAATTTTTTCGCCGTCATATAGGAATCCGAACTATAGGAACCCGTGTTATAGGGGGTGTACTGTAATGTTATAAAACTAGTAGGTAATTTGCAGATTACTTAGATAATCTGCACATTACCTAGGTAATTTGAGAAATAGAACAATTTTAGCAACTTTAACGGATCACCCTAGTTAATTTGCAGATAAGCTAGGTAATGTACACATTAACGACTTTAGAGCTTTAGCAGTAACATATACATAAATATCATTTCGTTCTGTAAAACTTTTAATAATATATTTAATGTAAAATTGCACAGTTTATCATTTTTTAAATAATGTAAAAAGGCAATATAAATGTACTTACATACTGTATATAAAATGCATCGGATAATAAATTTTGTTATGACTTTTTGCAGTTTATTGATGGTCCTTTTGATCAATATTTAGAAAATTTAAAGAATCCTAAGGTAGGTCTAAATAAATAAATAGATCTTACATAAAACTTAAATATAACAATATATAATTATAATTTAGGAGTGGGCAGGACATGTAGAAATAAAGGCTCTCTCTCATATATATAGGTAATGATAATTCTAGCTTTTACTAAAATCAAAATTTTATAAATACTAATGTATTCTTTCTTATTTAGGAGAGATTTTTTAATATATCAGGAAATTGGAAAACCTCCATGTAAATCAACAAATAATGGTTTTTCTGATTTTGTAAGTTTAAAAATCTAATTTTGTTTTTTTACTTTTTTAATTAAAATAGTTTATTATATAAGATATTTATTTTTTCAATTTGGAGTTCTGTTCATTACTTAATCTCTAAAACTAAAAAATTTGCTTTATTGGAACTCACTTATATCGAATATCTTCTTTCCCCATGTACTGTAATTAATTTTGTCTAGATAACCTCTGCTTGCATATATAGTAGAACCTCGATTATCCAGACTAATTGGGGATGAAAATAGTCCGGATAAGGAAAAATCTGGATAATCAAAAAAATAATAATTGACAGTGATATGTACAATACATACAGTATGAATAATTTTTATTTGTCTAGATTTACATTTACTGTAGCTTCAATATTAAATTATTTTTTATTAAGAAATTCAATTATTGTTAAACTTCATAATTTTTTCACTTTGGTTTTTTATATCTGAGATCGTTGATGTTCCAACACCATATTTATTAGATAATGAACGTCCAGACTCACCACGTTTCAAAGCATTGATTATATCCAATTTGTCTTTAATGATAATACAACACGTTTTCTTTTCGATGACATATCGGTAATATTAAAAATAAATACTGTATTTAAATCGTGATCAAATTTTCAAGAAACAAATGTTTGTATTGAATTTGAACGGCTACTGATCGGTACTAACAGACTGCCTATTGTTTAAAGGCCATCTGGTGGCGCAAGAAGATGGATTTTATAAAATACAGTAAAAAGCAGTTGAAACTCAAATTTTTATTCATAAAAAAATCGTTTTATGATGGGTAAAATTTTTTTGTCGCATTCACGGCTTTTAAGTAATGCATAAATTTTCAAGGTGTGAGGCCCCTCGGACCGTGAGGCCGTAGGCGGTGGCCCATGTCGCCCATGCCTTATGTTGCCCTTGGACATAGAAATGATGTAATTTCAATATAAATTATTTATAAATATACACATATTTATAAATAATTTCAAGTTATATTTTTATTACAACGCAAAATGTATTAAAAAGTTTACGACCACTGTGCCGGGTGAGATGATGTTGGAACAAAAAAGGTTATGCATTCCATCACGTACATAAACAGTATCACAATTTGCCAAGTGTAAATCAGCAAATTCGTAAAATTTTTGTTTATTTTGAACAATTCGGATAATCGAAAATTCGGATAATTGAGGTTCTACTGTATCTTGCAGAAAATTGCTAGAACAAATTTGACAGATGCTGAAAACCATATCTGTTCATAAAGCTTTCTCTTTTCTGCAGTTTTCTCCACTTGGGAACCCACTATTGAAGGAGGGGAAGAACCAAGATGATGCAGGTGTAAAGCCTCCATATACACAAATACAGATTGAACTGTTCCTAAAGAAATTTATCGAATAGGCATGCTAGGTGTGCACATGTGGGCTGAAAAATTACATAGCAAAAAGATAATATGCCTTTAAAAATTAGTGAATATTTAAAAAGTATATTTATAAAGAAAAATGTTTATTATTTAAGAATGATATTGTCGTCTTAAAATAAAAACGCTCTACATAAAAACCTTATAACAAAATTGTGCGTAAAGCCTCAAACATAATATGCCATTGCTAAAGAAGTCATAACTTGGGGTCAATTAGAAAACTTGTTTCAACACTGCTCAATGTCAAATAATTACAATCCTAGGAGGGGATATATTTGAAAAATAATTGTCCAAAAAATTAAACAGCAACATGGTCTTAAGTATGAAACTGTGAAGTGAATTGAGAGTTGAAGCTTGCAAATGACAGTATTATTGCTCACTTGACAATGTTGGATCAACATTGTCAAGTTGGAACCAACTAATGTTGGAATCAACAATTGAAGTTATTAAATATTATGACATAGATATGTACAGCACATTGTGTCATGATGTTTTTAAATATTTTTTCTGTTATGTAATAAAAGGTTGGTGACACTGTTGACCCCTCAGGGAGCCGTTGGTGATGTGACCTCATTTTACTCTCCCCTTTTCAGTGCTGAGTCAAGACAGTGTTATCTTTTGTGTAATCTTTGTTCCTTTGTTACATAACCATATATGCTAGTCTAACCAGTTTTCCTGATCTCTGAAAAGCAACATCCAGTCTAACACTAAACATGTCTACAACATGGATGAAAGTAAACTTTAATTAATGCAACTGGACAAAGCAATTTCTTCAGGATCTGTGAAAGGGTGATAGAAAACTAAGAACAGAATAATCCTCATCTTGTCACTTCTATTAAAATAGACATTCTTATAGACAAAGCTGCATGGTCTAGATGTTTTGCAAATTTCAGCTAAACCTTTCCTGTTAGAATGATAAGTTGTTAATTACTGTAGTTATAATCTGTTATGGTGATACCACAACTAAAAGTTCTTCAATTTATCAATTCTGTTTGTTGTTAAAAACAAACAAAAGAAAAAATATTTTGAACTAGAAAAATATAATTATTGTACCATATCAAAAATAAGACGATAAATTATTTTGTAACAAAGTGTGGATATGATCATTGAGTTCAGCTAGTGACTGAAAGAATTTAATGTCAATATAGAGAGATAAAATATTGTGTTCTGTTATTGCTTGATAATGCTCTCTGCCACAAAGTCCTAATGTGAAAATTGAGTTTGTACAAATTGTACTGGTTTGCTTTAGCCACATGTTGAAGCATCAAGTGGTTGAAGCCTAATCTGACTGATTCATGCCTTCAGTAGGAACAAGAACCTGACATCATGTATTCCAAGATGCACTACTATTGGCATCAAGTTAAATACGATAGAGTTGATCAATAGTGATCAACCAATTATTCTTTCCCTCAAAGATATTCTTTGATTCAGATCATGGGATGAAAGGAAATTTAATATAATAACAAAAATGTAATCAAAGTATGGTAATATTGTAAAGATTAAGATTTTTTTTATTAATGCTGTATTTAACTAACTTTTGTCCTCAAATCTTGCAACTCAAACTTTTACCATTTTAAGATTAAGAAGGCTGAAACTTTGAGGGCATATCTAAGTCTTATGACATTTTAATGGTGATTTTAGAGGACAGTTCCATCCACTTCATCCTCCCCACCCTGACATTCCTTAAACATACAAATTAAATTATATTTGGTTGTCAGTTTTAATGCATTGTAGTGATGGCTCCATTCCATCATATATACCTCCAATCTTGAAAAACATGATCAATAAAAGCATTTATTTTTTCTAAGTTCCTTTAAACATAATATCCATAGCAGTATATAATTAAATTAATATAGACCCTGCAAAAAATCACTAGGATGAAAATAAACCCTTCAAATTTCCACAGTGACATGTGCAATTAAGTAAGTTTTAATTGTATGTTTCTATATTTGTCTAGTTTTAATTTATAGTAGTTGATTTTTGATATAAAAAAATTACTAACAAAAATTTACTAACCAAAAATGATTAAAGAATTTCTCATAATTGCATGTGGATAAANATAAAAGCTTTATACTGATTTTGTAATAATGATGATAGTAATTATATTCCTGTTCTTATAATTAATTTTCAGATTACATTGTGTTATAGTCATGGTAACCATTATGATTGTGTGTATCCAAAATGTTTTTTGGAGTCTGCTGCTTTTTGTCAGTGTAAGTTCTTTTTTATGAATATTTGTAATAATTTTTCAACTTGGTCAATTTTTTTATTAATTATTATAACTTTTAAGTTACACATCTTAAGCATGCAACAAGAATTGATTTTTAAAGTTTTTTGCTAAAGAAAATGTTAAGTTTAAGCCTTTCCTTATTTAAATTCAAAATATTTGACGACACTTAATGGCTATGAAATATTTTAAGGAATGTTTTTAACTTATATAATTTATCCAATTTTTTCAAAAACAATATATAATAATGATATAACATTAATATGTTAAAAAAACAATACATTGATATATATCACAACATTTCAAAATTTACATATCATAGGGTGAGATAGTTTTGCTAGCAAAATTATAAAAAAGTAACCTGCATGCAACTCTCCATGCAGATTTTTTTTACTGTTAGCTATCAATACAGTGTGGTTTTCTATTGCTCTTACTACGAATTTAAACTAAACTGTAAAACATGAGTAAAAAGTGAAACAAAAGTAATAAATCATCCTAACAATGAATATTCTGATGTATATTACTGGTTTTTTTTTCTCAATTCAAATGCACACTTTCCCTCCCCTTGGTCTCAAATTGGGGTATACATTAGAATCAGGTACAAAGTTGAGTTAATGCAGTCTTGTTGATGTCATTTGCTCAGCAAATCAGTTTGTTGTATTATGCTGTTGGTGTAAACATTATACATTTCCCTCCCACTATTTCAGTTGGAAATAGGATTTGTTTATTAGGAAATAAACAAATCCTTAATAACGTCCCTTAGTTTAGGATTTGGAACGGTTTGGTGGTCTTTTTGAACTGTTAGGCTGTGTGTACACTAGGCATTTTTAAACGCGTGTTTTAAAGAACCAAGAGTTCTGCATAGGCATACACACTCAAATGCGTGCTTTTGGCCAAGCGCGCATTTGACGTGCATTTATAGATTTTTCTTAAAACGCGCGTTTTGCGGGCGTCAGCCGAGCGCTTTGAGATATATGTGCTGCCATGTTACTGTACATTCGATCGCGCATTTTGCGGGCGTCAGCCGAGCGCTTTGAGATATATGTGCTGCCATGTTACTGTACATTCGACTGCACGTTTTCAGGTAGAGTGGACGTACATTAGCCGAAATGGAGAACAATCATTTTGATACTGATCTATTTATTGATGAAATCTAAAAGAGACCACCATTGTCAAATGATTTCATAGATATTTTAAAAGAATTAAAAAACTTGGGTTTAATTTGTCTTAGTTTTGGATACAACGTTGCAAACTTTTAATGTGTCAGTCTATCTCGTAATATTGGGTGCACCCAAAATTCTCTTTGCCTCTGCCATCGTCTTTTATAGCGACAATGGAGGAGGGGCACACAAGCAATTACTTTCATGTCCATTTCCAAACTGAACCAATGTGTATGCTCCACTAAACAGTCGTCTAATGCCGAGCTAACGTGCAGTGTGTACACTGCTAACGCATGTTTAACGCAACACAAAACGCCTAGTGTGTACACAGCCTTACAGGCTAAGTGAACAATGTCTGGCAGATGAATTTTCTATAAGGCTGTTTAAGCAGAGAATTACCCACTATGCTGAAGAATATGTATAGAGATATATGATACTATGTATCTGGTAAATTTTGTGTGTATAGTCATAAAATCTTAAAATGTTGATTTGTATGATAATTTTGACTGTACTTTTGTATTTGTCCATGAATCCTATGTACCTGACGATAATGCATTCAAAAATGTGGACTTCATGAAGCACTGTAAATATAAAAATAAAATTCTTTTCAAAAGATGTTTGTTACTGTTTAAGTGAATTTAACTTTTTGCAGCTATATTTTTGACTAGCTGTACCTGGCCACGCATTGCTGTGGCTCAAAATGTGTGTATTATGAATGTATAACACTCCCCGCAGGAGGGAATTTCAAAAAATCCCTTCTTAGTGTACATTCTCTTGACATACCCTATTAAAACACAAAAAACCACATTTAAAATAGTACAATAGAAGCAGAGTTCTTCACAGTATTTTTAATTTTGTCCCCCTCATCTCCCCATGGGGGGAATTTCAACATCTATGTAATATAAAAGTTTAGACACATGCACTGTGTATCTCACTGACCACACAACTGTGCCACATGGTTACCTATCTCATATATGTACACATCTTGACCCTCAACTCCTGCTGACACCATAAATATAATGTTTACCTAGATGATATCTTTTAATTTATATGAATGTTTAATGGAATAGTATACAGCCTATGTCCACCGTAAAGGTCCATTCTAAATATTGATGAAAGAATGTTTGAAATCGGATGAGTAATTTTGGAGATTACCTCCTACATCCAAACTTTACCTCTTTATAATATTATAGATAAAGGACATGGATTACATTTGCAAGCTAACTTTTTCGGGTTTTGACTCATGATGGGACAATCCCAAAATTTCTGCCAATTCAGATTCTTCTGAAAACTCCTGATTCTGTTATGATTTCCAATTATTTTTAATACTTTCTAAAGTTTGTTAGTTTAGAAAAATTAATGATTTATATTATGACCATGACAATCATTAATTAATAAACATCAAGCTTAAGAATGATTCCAGCTTTTCCAACCTTTTGAAAGAAACCTGAAAATTCTCTAAACCAAACAATTGCCATAATTAATTGGGCCATTATTTTGCTATTATTTAATAGATATTAAGTACTTTGTTATTAGAGGTGGACGTTAGGCACCATATCTTACCTAAATTAATAAGGCCCAATTAATTATGGCAATTCTTTCTTTGATACTAAACCAATGTGTTGGGCTTCAGAATGTTTATTATACACTGAAAATTCTCCTATTTATATGTGGATATACATGCTTTTACTACAAAATAAATTTGTAATTTTATTTCAGATAAAGTTAATTTTGAAACACTATCCCCCAAAGAAATTACAGCTAATTTCCTTTTACTCAAAGAACTATCTCATCATGTCACTTAGGCTTGCAATCTTTGGAAACTGCTTTGTTGATCATTGCAATGATGAAAAAGGGAAAGTAAATGAGACGATGAACTTTTTTTTTCATGCTTCTTGTAAATTCTTTACACTAAATGATGATTGGCAGATGATGCAATGAGCTGAGCAAATATCATCACAAGTTAACCAAGTTTTCAATTCATTCACTTCATCCTGGTTTTTCTAAATGTACTGTACAATTGACTGAACTTTTTTAAGAAAAAGAAGAAACAAACGAATGCCTAAACTGACTCATCTTGAAAAATCAATTTTTAAAACTCAAAACTGCAGTAAACTTAGCACAAACAATTGTTTTTACTTAGACTCGTGCAAATTGCACTAGAAAATTTGACATACTGCATCATCATCTATGAATCATAACAAAAACACTTCTATATGAGCTGAAACTAATTTAGCTTGAACAACACTTTTTACACTTAAGTGTCTCCGGAAAAGATATTTAAGTATTTAATTAATTTTAATGAAAATTTTTCACCCTTTTTATAGGTTTGCATCAGGTTTAACAAGATCCAAACTGTTTAAGAAGATATTCTCTTATTAAACCTGACTCAGACATATGAATGGGGTCAAACTTTTGTTTAAATAAATTAGTGTTGCTGAAAAAAAATATTTAAGGTGTTATTCAAGCATTTTATCATAGTAAACATACTAAATATTAAAGATTAGTTTTTAATATTTTTTTAAATTAAAATATAATTATTTATTTTTTAACTTTTGCCAACACTTAAATATTTTTGTCAACTACCAGCCTTGATTTGAAATTGCAAGTCAAGTCAATCCAATACTGGCTGGGTGGCAATCCTAATGTCACTCTATCTCTGAAATGAGGACAGACAATACTGACCAAGTGCAATCTCTCATTGCTCTGACTACACACAAGAAAAGTCTGGCATGACAGATGGGACACCTTCAAGTGGGTGATGGACAACTGGGCGACAAAGTAAGAAGTGAATAATAAAATACAATTTTTTTAAAAAAATCACCATTCTTTCCTATCAATCTCAGTAAATTTAAATAAGATTTTAAGAAATAAGTTAAAAGAACGATTTTGTAATTAAACAAATTTATATATGTTAATACTTTATTTATGTTTACAAGTAAATAGAAAAGTGTGCTGTTTCAGGATAATAGTCTGGTTTTGGGCTATGTGTAATTTTTTTTAAAGAGTTGGCAGCAGTTTTGGTGGAGAGAAAGGTGTATAAAAAGAATTGTGGGTTGGCTGGAGGGGGCCTTGTTTCTGGCAGATGAGAGGTCACCCAGGTGAAGGAAAGGGTCCTTGGTTTTTCTTGTGTTTCTTTGTGTGTTAATGTGTTCAGAGTGACTGCATGGAGCGGCGCAAGTAATATCTACACAGACTTGTATTACCACTTTGAAGTGAAAGAATATGTTTGCATCAGCTGGAATATTTACCGGGTGATAAAAATGCTTTGTTGGTAAAAAGTAATTGTTGGTAGTGGACATTGCCCAACAATTAGTTTTCTTTTGTGAGCCCCACGTGTTTGGACTTTACTGAAAGGACCTGTATTATAGCAAACTTGTTGTACTGACAAACCTGGAGAGTTCATAGGTGTCTGTATGTGCAACCTGGTGAACAAATTGTAAATTTTTGTGTATATTTATTTTACTTGTACATAAACTTATTGTTAAGCTATTTTCATTTGTTGTCTTCTCACATGGTAATTCATTCCCTTTCACAATACTCTTAGTATCGATTATTATGATTTTCCACAAAGTCTCCAAGGACAGTTGAAAGCTACTCCAAAATTAACAAACATAAAAACAAAGACGACAATTACATAAAATTAAAAATACGTTGTTATACATTAAATACAATATAAATTAAAGGCAAAATATATATATATATATATATATAATTTCTTCAAAAGAATGTTTCAAAGAACTTCTCTTTATTGATGTGATTTGTTAACTGCTTCTGACACAATAATTAACAATGCTATAGTATGTTGTTCCAAAACATTTCCTAAGTTGGAAATAACTGTTAACTCGTAGTTCAAACCTTATAACTCAGTCTTAAATATTAGTAAAATATACATATAGTTACAAAAGAATGTTAAATAAAAAAAATAGCTGCAAAATCATATGCTTGCTAAGTGTGCAAAAATTTTTGTTTGTCGCCCAGATGACTGTCATCCAATTGTCGCCCACCTATCACCCAGTTGATCATAGTCCAGTTGACATGTACCCTGACAGACATTGCCTCGTATTGGATGTTGCATACTTTCTGCTTTGTCAACATATGAAAGTTTCCAATAAACTAATACTTAATTGTTAATATTGAACATTAAAAATTTTTTAAATTATAATTGAAAAAATTAATTTTTTTATTAAATGTGGAAGAATTGTTTTAAAAATTGGAAATGTGACAAGATTTGCTCGATTCCAATTACTGGAAAATGCTTTTTTTTTTTCTGTTCTCAATTTTGATTAATCATCTCATCACTAGTTTTGACATCTTGAAAATCAGGTCTACACTAGATTCAATGGTGCATTTAGAACTGAGAAAACATGTATATTTTTGAATAAGATTTTATAAGCAAGTAAATTGTTATTTAAAATGTTAGTTAACAAAATATTTCAAATAACATTTTTCTTGTTTTTGTTTTATGATTTTAGATTTGGATTGAACTAGTTGAAATAATATAAAATCATGTATAAAATTTTATAAATACAACACAACCAAAAATCCAGGAAAAAGTATTTACTGATGTAAACTAAAGTTTTTTGACTTCTTTTGTCAGTCATCATCTGGTTAGAATAGAATTATATTCAAATTTCTGTTTCTCAAAATAAGTTTTAAATGGTTGAAACAGGTGTTTGATTGGATGTGGTGCTAATAATTACTGCCATTTACAAATCAAATTAAGTTACTGACATCAACAGTTCCTATTCCTTCAAATCCACCTGCATATTTATTCCTATTATTATCTTCAGAACTAGAAATTTGTTTTCTTTCATTTTTTGCTCATATTAAAATTCATTATTCTTTTAATTTAAATGATGATTATAAAATTTAATTTTTATTAGATATTAATAAACATGGGAGGAAAGTAAATTTTTTTATTTCCTCCCATGTAATTCATTCTAGTATTGATTTGACTTAATGACTGATTTATTAGCAGTTTTAATTAAAATGCATGTGCCTAATAAAAACCACACACTACATGCATCACTCTACGTGAATACTTTTTCATTAGAAGACAAGATCAGTATCAAAATACCTAATGAATGCACTAAGATGAGATTTTATGAAAACAATAAAAATAATAGTATACATAAACCTCAAATCAGGTCCCTGTTCTAAAAATTACTTTACTGTTATCAATATTTGTAAACAGATGAAAAAACTAATTGTGAAAGTCTTATTTTGGAAAAAATTTGGTGTTTTTGACAAAATCAGTAAAAAAGGGAAATCAGTAAAATTAGGAAAGCATTATGTCCCTGGAAAGAAATGCCAGAACAATATTCTGGTCCCAACACACCCCTGGCTTTTGGCCAACTCTTGTCATAAACAGAAATGGAGTAAATGGCAGTAATGACAATTACTACCAGGTCCAATCAAATGCATGTTCCAACCATTAGAAATTTATTTGAATTCCTATTCTTTTAAAATCACACAATAAATAAAATTTAATAATTATAATAATTCTGTTCAGTTATTTTATTAACAATAGATGACTGCTAAGAGTAGTAGTAATCTATCAATGCTATCAATAAGTAATAATTCTTTTGCTGGACTTTAGGTTTTTGTGTATTATAGATATTAAAAGGATATGAGTCAAACTAAGAGTGGCCAGGGATGTTTTTACATATGTAACTTGAGATAATTCTGTTAGGTAATGACAGGAGAGAGATTTGTGCATGGCAATGATTTGTTATTTATCCTTTGTTTGTATTTTTTTTCTAACAAATAAATGGCCATGGGGTGGCGTCTGACAAGCCCACTGCTTTTTGGTTCAGTATGTCTTTGAAACGAATCAAAGTAGTCATGTATGATTTATACTTGCTTCTAAGGTATCCTAGTCACTATCTATGAATGCATAACTTGCATAAGTGATATATTTAACAAATTCAATTGATGGTCTCAAGATAGTCTGGAAGGGCACTTTACACCACTTTGTACTCAAATTGTTTGATTTTGATTGTTACTATTAGATAATTTTATAATAGATCTAATGAGTTTATATAAATGTAATATAATTATATAATAAATATACTCCAATAAAAAGGAAAGTCTCATAGCTTGTCTTTTTGATTCGGAAACAAAAAAATTTATGTACAAAATTTCGAAGTAGCATGAAGTATCTTTTCCTGGCCAGACCACCCCAAGACCACCACTAATCAATTTATCTCAAATTATATAATATTATGTAAAAATTTCCCTAGTTACTAGGGATTGTAAATTTACCGACTTTTTCATTTACTGGTAACTCGGTAAATGAAAATTAAAATACCAGTTTACCAGTAAATTACTGGTAAATTTTTTCTTGAAAAATAAAATTAAGGTGATAAAAAATAAGTCATTATGATTTCCATTTCGCACTTTTTATTTCAAAGATATCAGATATAAAAATTAGTGTTATTCTAAACAAACTCTAATCTAAATATATAAAATTGCTTGTCCTGACTGACTGACTGACTGAATGACTCACTCACTCACTGATTCATCATTGCCCAGAGCAAACCACTTAACCTAAAGAGGTGAAATTTGGTACAGTTAGGGTATGCCATGGCAATGCATACTAAGAAGGGATTTTTCGAAATTCCTCCATGGGCGGGAGAGGATTTAGTCTTCGAGTACTTAGGTGTATTAAATTAATAACATTTCAGACATTGAAATAGATAAAAATATTTATAACAACTTTAAAAATGTTCAAACCATTTTAAATTCGAATTTGTTATTGTATATTGGTTCGATTATAGAATGATTGTAAACATTCTAGAAAATTGATCAAATTGAAAATAGTTCGTTTGATTTTCAGCAATTCTCATCATTCTGAGCAGTAGGTGTTATATAACAATTACTATGGTTGTTGAAATACTGAATATAAATGGGGTTTGCTTGCAAAATCCACGCGGGCAAAGCTGTGAGTAACAGCTAGTAATAAATATAGAAATAAACAGAAATAAAAAAAATACAGAAAAATAAAAATACAACAGAAATAATATATAGTATCTAATATCATTTTATTGATTACCATTTTTTAAAATTAACTTCTCAAGAAATTTAAATTATTTATAGTCTTATCTCTTAATTTTGATCTAATTTTTGTACAAAATAATCCAGATCCTGAGAATACCCTTTCTGATTCAACACTTGTTGGATGAATGGTCATTAAATTAAAATTAAACAAAAAAT
>NW_019384634.1:255501-266019 GCF_000671375.1 Centruroides sculpturatus
CTAAGGTCATGCTTTTTTTTTTTTTTTTTTTATACATTTAAATCACACACATTAATTTTTGATGTTCGAATAAGTCATCTTTGTTAGACTTCCACATAATTATTTTTAATCTGACATGTGCAGTCAAGTGTTTGGAATTTTAGTGTTAAAATTTTGAAATGAAAACTGTTTGAGGACAGCTTTTGCTCTTATTTTTAAATTGGAAGTCTTTATCCTGAGGAAGGGCATTTTAAAACAACTGAAAATGTTTAAATGCTGTGCCAAAGTCACTTTTCAAAGATGTGAATGGTTGTTTTTGTAACACCAGTAATAAAGGAACAGAAGAGGGAAAGATGCAAGTTAGTCTAATGTGACCAGATTCTGAAATGTTGAAATGCCTATCCTAATATTCTGCTTTTGACAAGACAAATTTTGACATTGTCATAACGTTGGGCTGCAATGTTTTATCATATTTTAATTTTAAAAATTACTTTCAGAATGAATCAAAATATAAATTTATTTAAATTTTTAATATGTGAGATCCTGTGAATATCGTACACCTTAGAGCACCTTGTTCTTAATCAAGAATCCTAGAAAGTTGTCAGGTGTCTGCAGGCTTAGAATGGTAAGAATCAAATTATTTTAATTTTTACTGTCCTCTACTCTAATCAAGCATCATTTCACTTACAAAAATTATGCTATAAATTAGTAGTATTAGCTAGATCTGCTTCAAAAATAAAAGTGACTGACATTTTCATACCATGTTAGTTGTATATCTCAAAATTGTTTGTTTATTAGTACTTTGAAATCTTGCTAGTTATTAGACACACTGCTCTATCACAAGAAGCCCATACATTACTATATCATGATTCATATAGAAATACATAAAATAAAACTGGTTTCTCTTTGTAATTTTATTTTATGCATTTATATATTATTCAAAGGAGAAGTCCATGATCATCATCTCACTGGAAAAGGGATCCACGGAATAAAAACAGGTTAAGAACTACTCCTGCCTTAGCGGATCTAAGTGATATTTTTATCTGTTTGTTGTAAGATCAGTTCTATACCAAATTTATCGTTCGTTCTATATAATTTAAAAATTATGAAAGTCCAGATCAGAAGTTTGTATACAATTGATTGTTCTTCTAGCCCTTAAGCTATTCATATCAGGTCTCATTGAAATGTCTGATGATAATTTTTACAAAACTAATTTGTATGTAATTTTAATTGTTTTAAGTGTTTAGGTGGAAGACTTCCCAAACTTTTGAGTTTGGAAATACTATGTAAAATGAAATTTCAGAAACTTACCAATTTATTATATGATTTTTATTATTATTATTTTTGGAGCAGTCATAAGCTTAAAATGGTGCATTTTAAGCTTATGACTGCTCCAAAAAACAATTGCAAACACTATAAAATAACAAGAACTAAAAAGTAAAACTAGGAAAATTGTACATAAAAATGGCTTATTACATGTGGATGCAGATAAATTTATAATTTATATTTAGAATTAATTTAATTTAATATATAAAAATAATAGGAATTGACTGTGTATAATTTAATAACTTTTGTAAGGTGGTATACTAAATGGTACTTATGCAAGTCAAATTTTAAGTCAATTTCCTTTGTTTATGCAGCACTCACAACTATATGCACTGAATTTGATTGAAACAAAAAAAAAAAAATTTGATGACCATATAAGTAGAATTATTTATTCAATTTTCTCTTGGTATATAGGAAAAGATACAACCTACTAAATATTGTGTATATTAAGACACTCATCTTATGGCCATCTAAATATGTTTATTATTGTACTCCACTTATTTCCTATGGAATGTAAAATTATGTTTTCATGGTTTTAAGTTTCCACTGGCTAACAAACAATTACAAAGTTGAATTTATGTACATTGGGGAATGGCTCTATTAATATAAAATAAATGATTACAACTTTTTTGTATATTTTAAAGTAGTAATTATTATTATTTTTTTTTTTTTTTAAGCTCTGGTGTATGAAGTGCTGTATAAATTTGTTTTTAAATTGGGAGATGAAGTTGATTTGGCAGTTGAGAAAATGTTACATGATAAAGCATATTCTAAGCAAAGAAGAAACAATATTTTAAACAGAGAATCTCACAGAGAAAGGTAAATAGAAGAAATGTTGTCAAAACATATTACATTTACTTTAAATAATTACTTTGTTGCTTAATTTGGAGACTTTTATTGAAATTGATTACACAGACAGGTTTAGATTAGACAGAAAATGATGGCAATATACTAAACATTAGTATTTTAGTGTTTATATTTTGTCACAAAATAATAATTATGATATATGTAAAATTTTAAAATTAATTTATTAAATATATAGATATTTAATTATAAATACTTTAAAACTAATTTTTATACTTTTACAATTTATATATAGAGTATAAGTATGATTTGAGTTTAATACTTGTGCTAAACTGAACTATTTAACTTAAAACATAAGTAAGACAATTTGTTGTATACAAAAGCATTTTAAACAAAAAAACGAAGTTAAATGTAGAGAGGAAATTTTTATTTAAAAAATCAAAACATTTATATTATCATGAATTTAGAAAGTTCATAAAATCATCATAGAAATTATATAAGTTTAGAACTGTCAACTGACTGGCAGCTACTTGTGACATCACACTAGAAATCTCTATTGCCCATCAATTCTGAGAAAATAACTGCAATTATTAAGCTGTACTGGACAATAAAGGTTGAGTGAGTACAAGATTGCAATTATTTTCATACAACAAAGAAAGCCAGATCTTTGTAAGATACTATCAGTCATTTGCTTAAAAGAATAAGGATCTTCATGTATTTGACTATTTCTTTTATTTAAAGTGCTTGGAAAAAACATGTTAATTAATTAATTATCAATGCTGATTACTTTGTTCTTGGATTGCCTTCTTTGTGGTGGCAAGTGCATGAATCACCACCTCTGTGGCAGCAGATGCAAGGATTTCATCTTCTGTGTCTAATGTGGAAATATGTTTTTTTTTTTTTTTCTCAAAAAAAAAACTCAAAAGTTTTGATAAAACCAAAAAGAAAAGGAAATTTTTATTAAGGCCCCAAAAAAATAAACCATAGTTGTTTTAGGATGCCAGTAGATTTCTATTCCGACAGATGGAAATAATCATGTGACCGAATAATACTATACACTAATACTGTATATACAAAATTCCGACTTATACTATGCAACAAGGGAGAATCACTAAAACTAATTTTACACTAATATTAAACTATCACGAGTACAACTAACAGAAAAAAAATTAAAACTACTATTAAGCTAAAGTAGAAGAATTAGGAACAGGGAAGAGGTACGCAGTATTAGTCTTTGAGGTCCTCGAAGTTGGTCTCTTTTATAATGTCCTTAGCGAGGGTGTTACACAAAAAAAAAATTATATCTTCTAGTTCAATCACTCTTCGGTGGTTTGGATTTTATAGTTCAGTTAATTATCCTGAATCTATCATAAATATCTTTCATCCATCTCTGAAACTCTGTTCCTTCTGTACACTGCCAAAAAGTTAACCTTCACTACAAACAAATACAGTCACTGCAAGAGTTTTCTACAGGAAACAAGAAACATCACAATTACATAAAGCAGTAACTCTAGCAGACTCAAATAACACACCATTAAACTTACACTCACATCATACAGATTTGACACAACATATAAAAAGCATAGACACCATCAAGCAATCGTGGGCTCGAAAGGCACTCCCATGGCAGGCATTCTTATGACCTAGCCCAGGATTTTGTTGACAAAACTGCGTCAAACAGCTGGTTAGATCGGGGATGCCTCTTTGGGGAGACGGGAGGATTCATGATTGCAATACATGATCAGGTCATACATACTAAAAATTACAGAAAACACATACTCAAAGATACAACACTCACAAATGACACATGCAGAAAATGTCACATCATGCCAGAAACTATACAACACATCACTTCTGGNCTTGTTGTACTGACAAACCTGGAGAGTTCATAGGTGTCTGTATGTGCAACCTGGTGAACAAATTGTAAATTTTTGTGTATATTTATTTTACTTGTACATAAACTTATTGTTAAGCTATTTTCATTTGTTGTCTTCTCACATGGTAATTCATTCCCTTTCACAATACTCTTAGTATCGATTATTATGATTTTCCACAAAGTCTCCAAGGACAGTTGAAAGCTACTCCAAAATTAACAAACATAAAAACAAAGACGACAATTACATAAAATTAAAAATACGTTGTTATACATTAAATACAATATAAATTAAAGGCAAAATATATATATATATATATATATAATTTCTTCAAAAGAATGTTTCAAAGAACTTCTCTTTATTGATGTGATTTGTTAACTGCTTCTGACACAATAATTAACAATGCTATAGTATGTTGTTCCAAAACATTTCCTAAGTTGGAAATAACTGTTAACTCGTAGTTCAAACCTTATAACTCAGTCTTAAATATTAGTAAAATATACATATAGTTACAAAAGAATGTTAAATAAAAAAAATAGCTGCAAAATCATATGCTTGCTAAGTGTGCAAAAATTTTTGTTTGTCGCCCAGATGACTGTCATCCAATTGTCGCCCACCTATCACCCAGTTGATCATAGTCCAGTTGACATGTACCCTGACAGACATTGCCTCGTATTGGATGTTGCATACTTTCTGCTTTGTCAACATATGAAAGTTTCCAATAAACTAATACTTAATTGTTAATATTGAACATTAAAAATTTTTTAAATTATAATTGAAAAAATTAATTTTTTTATTAAATGTGGAAGAATTGTTTTAAAAATTGGAAATGTGACAAGATTTGCTCGATTCCAATTACTGGAAAATGCTTTTTTTTTTCTGTTCTCAATTTTGATTAATCATCTCATCACTAGTTTTGACATCTTGAAAATCAGGTCTACACTAGATTCAATGGTGCATTTAGAACTGAGAAAACATGTATATTTTTGAATAAGATTTTATAAGCAAGTAAATTGTTATTTAAAATGTTAGTTAACAAAATATTTCAAATAACATTTTTCTTGTTTTTGTTTTATGATTTTAGATTTGGATTGAACTAGTTGAAATAATATAAAATCATGTATAAAATTTTATAAATACAACACAACCAAAAATCCAGGAAAAAGTATTTACTGATGTAAACTAAAGTTTTTTGACTTCTTTTGTCAGTCATCATCTGGTTAGAATAGAATTATATTCAAATTTCTGTTTCTCAAAATAAGTTTTAAATGGTTGAAAGGTGTTTGATTGGATGTGGTGCTAATAATTACTGCCATTTACAAATCAAATTAAGTTACTGACATCAACAGTTCCTATTCCTTCAAATCCACCTGCATATTTATTCCTATTATTATCTTCAGAACTAGAAATTTGTTTTCTTTCATTTTTTGCTCATATTAAAATTCATTATTCTTTTAATTTAAATGATGATTATAAAATTTAATTTTTATTAGATATTAATAAACATGGGAGGAAAGTAAATTTTTTTATTTCCTCCCATGTAATTCATTCTAGTATTGATTTGACTTAATGACTGATTTATTAGCAGTTTTAATTAAAATGCATGTGCCTAATAAAAACCACACACTACATGCATCACTCTACGTGAATACTTTTTCATTAGAAGACAAGATCAGTATCAAAATACCTAATGAATGCACTAAGATGAGATTTTATGAAAACAATAAAAATAATAGTATACATAAACCTCAAATCAGGTCCCTGTTCTAAAAATTACTTTACTGTTATCAATATTTGTAAACAGATGAAAAAACTAATTGTGAAAGTCTTATTTTGGAAAAAATTTGGTGTTTTTGACAAAATCAGTAAAAAAGGGAAATCAGTAAAATTAGGAAAGCATTATGTCCCTGGAAAGAAATGCCAGAACAATATTCTGGTCCCAACACACCCCTGGCTTTTGGCCAACTCTTGTCATAAACAGAAATGGAGTAAATGGCAGTAATGACAATTACTACCAGGTCCAATCAAATGCATGTTCCAACCATTAGAAATTTATTTGAATTCCTATTCTTTTAAAATCACACAATAAATAAAATTTAATAATTATAATAATTCTGTTCAGTTATTTTATTAACAATAGATGACTGCTAAGAGTAGTAGTAATCTATCAATGCTATCAATAAGTAATAATTCTTTTGCTGGACTTTAGGTTTTTGTGTATTATAGATATTAAAAGGATATGAGTCAAACTAAGAGTGGCCAGGGATGTTTTTACATATGTAACTTGAGATAATTCTGTTAGGTAATGACAGGAGAGAGATTTGTGCATGGCAATGATTTGTTATTTATCCTTTGTTTGTATTTTTTTTCTAACAAATAAATGGCCATGGGGTGGCGTCTGACAAGCCCACTGCTTTTTGGTTCAGTATGTCTTTGAAACGAATCAAAGTAGTCATGTATGATTTATACTTGCTTCTAAGGTATCCTAGTCACTATCTATGAATGCATAACTTGCATAAGTGATATATTTAACAAATTCAATTGATGGTCTCAAGATAGTCTGGAAGGGCACTTTACACCACTTTGTACTCAAATTGTTTGATTTTGATTGTTACTATTAGATAATTTTATAATAGATCTAATGAGTTTATATAAATGTAATATAATTATATAATAAATATACTCCAATAAAAAGGAAAGTCTCATAGCTTGTCTTTTTGATTCGGAAACAAAAAAATTTATGTACAAAATTTCGAAGTAGCATGAAGTATCTTTTCCTGGCCAGACCACCCCAAGACCACCACTAATCAATTTATCTCAAATTATATAATATTATGTAAAAATTTCCCTAGTTACTAGGGATTGTAAATTTACCGACTTTTTCATTTACTGGTAACTCGGTAAATGAAAATTAAAATACCAGTTTACCAGTAAATTACTGGTAAATTTTTTCTTGAAAAATAAAATTAAGGTGATAAAAAATAAGTCATTATGATTTCCATTTCGCACTTTTTATTTCAAAGATATCAGATATAAAAATTAGTGTTATTCTAAACAAACTCTAATCTAAATATATAAAATTGCTTGTCCTGACTGACTGACTGACTGAATGACTCACTCACTCACTGATTCATCATTGCCCAGAGCAAACCACTTAACCTAAAGAGGTGAAATTTGGTACAGTTAGGGTATGCCATGGCAATGCATACTAAGAAGGGATTTTTCGAAATTCCTCCATGGGCGGGAGAGGATTTAGTCTTCGAGTACTTAGGTGTATTAAATTAATAACATTTCAGACATTGAAATAGATAAAAATATTTATAACAACTTTAAAAATGTTCAAACCATTTTAAATTCGAATTTGTTATTGTATATTGGTTCGATTATAGAATGATTGTAAACATTCTAGAAAATTGATCAAATTGAAAATAGTTCGTTTGATTCTCAGCAATTCTCATCATTCTGAGCAGTAGGTGTTATATAACAATTACTATGGTTGTTGAAATACTGAATATAAATGGGGTTTGCTTGCAAAATCCACGCGGGCAAAGCTGTGAGTAACAGCTAGTAATAAATATAGAAATAAACAGAAATAAAAAAAATACAGAAAAATAAAAATACAACAGAAATAATATATAGTATCTAATATCATTTTATTGATTACCATTTTTTAAAATTAACTTCTCAAGAAATTTAAATTATTTATAGTCTTATCTCTTAATTTTGATCTAATTTTTGTACAAAATAATCCAGATCCTGAGAATACCCTTTCTGATTCAACACTTGTTGGATGAATGATCATTAAATTAAAATTAAACAAAAAATCTTACATAAAATTAATGAGGTATATTGTTGCTTACACTTACTTTTTATTTTTTTTATTTTTAATGTCCCTTTAGCCCGTTTAAATATCTATAAACACAATTTCTAGTATGGATTTTTCATTTACTGAATTACCGGTAAATTTACCAAATGTTTTTTGTCAGTTTATCGGTAACCGGTATACAATCCCTACTAGTCACTCTTTGCTTGACTCCTATTGTTAAAAGTGGATTGTTGGCTTTTGAGTTGACTGTTGACAAGTCTAGTAATAAGGATCTCAGTAGCCAATAAAGGAATCGGTAAACAATTATTGTTATAAATTCTAAAAATTTTACTAAATATATTGAATGTAATAAAAAAAACTGATTAAGTAAACCACCAGTCTGAACTATTCAATAAAACTGCATTTGTCATAAACTATAAAAAACAACCATTCACAGTTGTTTTTTGTAGTTTCACAACCACAAAGTGAAACATCCAGTTTCACTTTTTCAAACGTTTTCAGTTGTTTTAATGTTCTTCAAGATAAAAACTTGCAATTTAAATATAAGAACAAAAGCTGTCTGCTGGAACAGTTTTTTTTTTTTTTTTTTTTTTTTTTTTTTTTTTTTTTTTTGTGTTTTGTTTTTTTCTTCATGGTTTGAGATATGTTGGTTGGCAGCAGGAGATAGAAGAGGCAGCTGAGGATTGAATGCATCGAGTGGAGATACTGTAATCTGATTTCATCCTTAAGGACTTATCATTCACAATCTCGTGGTGTGCATATATGGACAGTTTATAGTTAATGGACCCAAGTGAAGTTGATATTATATATGACTATATCATACATTTACGTTAGATATATCTACATGTAGAAAGTGAATTCATGGGTAGTCACGAGCTATTGTTTGATAGGTGAGATTTGAACGTTCATCTAATGGGAGGACAAAGGAAAGTTGTGGCAGCACATGTTTGTCATCATGTAAATAACTGCATGTAAATTTAACATGAATTAGTCTAGTTGTTTAGTAATAAGTTTGGAAATAACATTTGTCATTAGGACTATATCGTGGCATTGTTTAACTGCGGTACGTTTGAATCTCCCTCAACTATACTGTTAGTTGGCCCTGATCCTTCATTATTAAAGTCATCATGTTGTTCTAATTAGAATTGTACGGTCCTTAATTTCAATAACATACTCCCAGACTCAATATATTCTGATATATTAGAGTATAATACACTTCTAGGGGAACTAACAACATACAGAAATGTTCTTTGTAAGCTCCCGTAGTAGCAGTGTGATCAATGAGTTATTAGAGAATCTTGGATACTACTTTTACTTTGGTATATCACTAACCATTCTTAGTTGATAAGTTTTGGAAATATGATCATTTGAAATACAATGATTCTTTTAGAGAGACACTGTATGTAGTTGCTTTGAATACAGAATAAAAAATAAAATTAAAAAAATACCACCATTATTTATTTAAATGTATTAAATGACATAATCAGCATAATGTGTATTTTAATGTTGATTTTTCTGTTTAATTTTATAGTTCAAATTCCATATCAAAAGAAGAATTGGGAGAAACAAATGAAGATGAAAAGGTTTTTATAAATTTAACTTCTTAACTTTTATAATTTAAAAATTTTTAAATACTAATTATTGATAAAGTATTTTTATCTTAATAATCTAATACATATAAAACTATATAAAAAATACATACAAATTAAACTACTAGTGTATTATTTTAAATACTGTTGTTTGCTAGTATGTAATTTGTATTTTTATTTTTTTTTTTATATTGGACATTAGACTATATTGTAATAATGGATCTTATTATTGGTCATTTAATGTTATTAAAATTAACAGGTCTCAAAACAATAAGTTAAAATACACTTATAAAACTTTGTTTATTGTAATCAGTATTTGGATTGTTACTTTATTTGGATAAGTATACCCTTTTTCTTTTTTCGTTACCCTCAGCATATCAATGTGCATTATTATCAGTATAGGCAAGTACAAAAGTGATTATATTAAGACGATTCTTCTGTGTATGTGTGGTAGCAAATTATTTTTGTCTTCTAACCCTTGGAAATATTCTGTTTTATTTGGTGGTAATAAAATGTCAAATGCTTTCATTTAATAGTATGTTAATGTTGGCAATGCAAATAAACAGTAATTAATGTTAAAATGGATTTATTAGAATGTAGGAATTTCTGAAATGATTGATACTCAAAATATGATATGATCAAATAATAATGATCATGGTATCATAAATTAAAGATAACCAAGAATAGATTTGTTGGGGCCTTTGCAGCAACTAATGCCTGTGCCTATTCTACTATGGTGTTCTTTATTTTGATTTTATATAATACTAGCTGCAAGGACCCGCTTCGCTGGGTTTTTAAAAAGTAACGATAGCGAAGATTAAGATAATTACATTATTGCCAATCTTACCCGTTTTCACAGAATGCAAGAATTAGGTCCCCCATTTCCAGACTAATTAGAGACCTGGTCCCGATTCTATTTCTGAACGTCTCCTGTTCACGTCCAGTCAAACGAACTATTTTCAACGTTTCTGGAACGTTTACAATCATTCTATAATCGAACCAATATTAGAATTTTATTCGAACATTGTTTGAATTAAATTCGAACAAAACATTCAAAATAGAAAGCCACTTTCAAGCCCATATCTCCCGCACCCTTATAGCTATCGAGACGCAACCACCC